>NC_091516.1:44057086-44215756 GCF_947461875.1 Haliaeetus albicilla
AGAGAATAGCCAGTGAATTAGGCTGTATGATATTTAAATGCTAAATAACGTGCCAATGTATGTCATTGTATCTATAGTGTTTATATGCCATATCAAGGGTATTACTGTAAGAATTACCCAAATGACTGAAGGATGGACTTTGAAACAGAGCCAACTACAACAGTTTTAGAACTTGAACTGGCGCCCAGCAATTTCCTCAAGATCAACATCATTGACCTGCAGGCCAAGGGTGTGGGTTGCACCAAATGTACCAGCCACAAGTTCCAGAGGCAGCATACAACAACCTAACACCTCACACCATCTCTCTTATCCTGAAGAACTGTTACAACAGATGGAGCCCCAAAGTCATGGACTAAATAAAATTGATGGACACATTGGAGGGACAGCCCATTGACTAAGGGAACATTGTTTGTGTGTGGGGGGGTGTCCATATACATATATATATATATATAAGACAAGGAAAGTGGTAGTGGTTGATTGGAAAATGTAAGATCTGGACATGATGTAGATGGTATAGAATAAGGGGTGGATAATGTCCTGGGTTCAGCTGGGATAGAGTTAATTTTTTACAGGAACCTGGGAGGTGTGGGGGAGCATAGCCGGGGCAGCTGACCTGAACTAGCCAAGGAGCTATTCCATACCATGTGACATCATGCTCAGCATATAAATGGGGAGCGGGCCGGGGGGGGGGGTGGTCTCGACTTTCAGTGAGGGAAGTGGCGGAGCGTCGGTCCCGGGTGGTGAGCAGTTGCACTGTGCATCACTCTTTTTGTATACTCTTTCATTAGTACCGTTGTTGTTGTTGTTGTAACCTTTTTTTTGTGTGTTGTCCCAGTAAACTGCCTTTATCTCAGTCCTCGAGGTTCCAGGGTTTTTTTCTTTTCTCTCCTCCATCTCCTCCCTATCCCACCGGAAGGGGGCGGGAGGAGTGAGCGAGCGGCTGCGTGGTCCTGTTACCAGCTGGGCTGAAACCACGACAGTTGGAAAAGACCTTTAAGATCATCAAGTCTAAATGTAAACCTAACACTGCCAAGTCCACCACAAAACCATGTCCCTAAGTAAGTGCCACATTTACACATTATTTTTTTTAATACCTCCAGGGATGGTGACTCAACCACCTCCCTGGGCACCCTGTTCCAATGCTTGATAACCCTTCTGGTGAAGAAATTTTTCCTAATATCCAATCTCAACCTCCACTGGTGCAACTTGAGGCCACTTCCTCTCGACCTATTGCTTGTTACCTGGGAGAAGAGACTGACACCCACCTCGCTACAACCTCCTTTCAGGTAGCTGTAGAGAGCGGTAAGGTCTCCCCTCAGCCTCCTTTCCTCCAGGCTAAACAACCCCAGTTCTCTCAGCCATTCCTCATAAGGTTTGTTCTCTAGACCCTTCCCCAGCTTTGTTGCCCTTCTTTGGATGCACTCTAGCACCTCCATGTCTTTCTTGTAGTGAGGGGCCCAAAACTGAACACAGTATTTGAGATGCAGCCTCATGAGTGCTGAGTATAAAGCGACAATTCCCTAGTCCTGCTGGCCACACTATTTCTGATACAAGGATGCTATTGGCCTTCTTGACCACCTGGGCACACTGCTGGCTCATATTCAGTTGGCTGTGGACCAACACCCCCAGGTCCTTTTCCACCACTCTTCCCTAAGCCTGTAGCATTACCTGGGGTTGTTGTGATCAAAGTGCAGGACCCCGCATTTAGCGTTGTTTGGTTTTAGTTTTGTTTGGGTTTTTTAATAGCCAATCACAATTTCCATTTCATGACAAACTAGAAACAGCCACTAGGCTACCACGTACCTGTTATTCAGAATGACCCAATAGGGCTTTTTCCACGTTGAAGAAGGAACTACATTTTATAATCAATTTGTGAAAGATGTCAAACACTATCGATGGCCTGTCAGTGGCATCTCATTTGTATGCATCAGACTCAGTGTTCTTCTTACCTCTTATTGTGCTGTGCACTTTTGATTTAGTATACTTAATATCTCTGAGCAGTGAAATGTTCACTTCAGTTGATTCATTGGCTTGTAAACCTCCTCTGCTGTAAAAAATAAGTGCAATTCCTAGTTGAAATAGTTTATATTCCTTGATGGACTTTCATTCATTCTCCTTCTGCTCTGTGACGTCTCATGAAGCCTACAAGGCAGTATGAACAATTATTTTCTGATATGTATGGGTATTGTATGCCAAACAGCTATTAATATCATAAGATGACACCATTTCATGTTGGGAACTACAAGATGGTGGTACATGATGAGATGATTGAGATGAATGCACAACACAAATGTGGGAAGACAGAAGCTGTGGGAAGGTAATCATCTACCTCTGACCTGGGGGTAAGGTTTTGCAGCAGAAAGAAATCTCAGTTCCACACATACACACCTCACATTCTGCAGGAGATGATTGGTTTCCTTTTCATCTGAGTGCATCATTCTACAACACTCAAACCACAATGAAGGACTTCTACCATTGTCTTTGTAGACAGAGAGTCCTTTAGGAATGGCTGATTACTTCAGTCACTGGTAAAAGTAATACTCCTGTTGATTGCAAATTGACTGTCTGGAAAAGAGGTGAGCAGGTCACCTAAGCAGGTCCTATTGAAGATGAGACCAGAAAACTGGCTCAAAGAGTAGTTTTTGTGCAATATTTCAGACATAATTTATATTCTAGTGTTGTTACAAAAGGCCTTACTTCAGTGTGCATATGTCTTGAAGTAGCACACCTGCAACTCCAACCTTGTCATACAAGGGAACATCTGATGATGCACATGCAAAGCCCAGGGTGAGCAGAGCTAATGATGTGTCTGGGTCAGCCTACCGCAAAAAGATGCCTTGGGTTGGGGACACACCATCAGACAAACTGAATTTATCACCTTACTGGCCCAGATCCCTCCACAGGTAAAAGTTAGGCTTTCACTCCCACATACTTTACGCAGTCACTTTTACAAACAGGTATCTTGAAGGAAGATTCTCCCTTCCCCATCCCACACTGATGCCTGTATCCACTGCTGAAGGGCACCAGATCATGAGCCTTCAAGGTCCTGCAGCTGTACAATGAGGGGCCAGCAGGAGGTATCTTTATCCCTGAGATCAACACACACAGCAGGCAGGTTCCTGAGCCTCCTTTTACCTAACTCCTGCCAGTTACATCCTGCTACAGGGCAGCAGGAGGAAAAAGCAAAAAAACTGGAAACGAAAGCAATCATCAGCTTTCAGCACCCAGCACTAAGAGGATATTCAACCACTGCACCCCTGCAGGGTACAGGCAGCTTCCACAGGAACAGAAATGAAAACGATGCAGACATGATGGGAAGTGATCCTGATATACCAGACTGAGCTGCCAGCTGAAGACTGCAAACCTGACTGCTCTTTTCGAGAGACATTACGCCGTTGTCCTGGTTTCAGCTGGGATGGAGTTAACTGTCTTCCTAGTAGCTGGTACAGTGCTATGTTTTGAGTTCAGTATGAGAAGAATGTTGATAACACACTGATGTTTTCAGTTGTTGCTAAGTAGTGTTTAGACTAAAGTCAAGGATTTTTCAGCTTCTTATGCCCAGCCAGCGAGAAAGCTGGAGGGGCACAAGAAGTTGGCACAGGACACAGCCAGGGCACCTGACCCAAAGTGGCCAATGGTGTATTCCATACCTTGGGACGTCCCATCTAGTATAGGAACTGGGAAGTGGGGGCAGGGAATCACGGCTCGGGGTCTAGCTGGGTGTCGGTCGGCGGGTGGTGAGCAATTGCCCTGCGCATCATTTGTACATTCCAATCCTTTTACTACTACTGTTGTCATTTTATTAGTGTTATCATTATCATTATTAGTTTCTTCTTTTCTGTTCTATTAAACCGTTCTTATCTCAGTCCACTAGTTTTACTTCTTTTTCCCGATTTTCTCCCCCATCCCACTGGATGGGGGGGAAGTGAGTCAGCGGCTGCGTGGTGCTTAGTTGCTGGCTGGGGTTAAACCACAACAGCCGTGATACGTGGAAGGCCACAGACCTTTACTTATGCTGCAAAGTGTGTGCAATCCTAGTTAAAAAACACTCTGCTTGCCTTCAGATGCATTGTATTAGTAATGGTTTCAGCTGCATTACACCAAAATAACAAGTCATTTACTGTGTGAACTGTTCTTTTAAACTATTATACAACTCTTTCCCCTAAAAGAAATGATGGTGCCTTTTATGACTGGGTAATGGATTAAGAGACAGTTTAAGATTAACGGAATTAACAGAGATTATGATAACAGGATGTTCTGTTGCCTCCTCTGTTCCAGAGCTGCTGTATGCAACTTGGGAGGTACCCCCATGTCTCCTTCTCAGAAATTTTGTTCATCTTCACTGTCTGCATTGTAAACTCTCTGGAGGCAGGCATTTTTGAGCCACATCTCTGTAACTACACCTGGAAGGGTGCAGTCACATTCTCAGGGGGACACTCCATGCAACCCCACAAACAAAAAGCAGGGACAACTTCCTCTATACCATAAACGTAGTGGCTTCTGTTCCTGTTCTGATCCATAAACCCTGGCAAAGGCTCGTCTTGTCCTCCTGAACCCTATGACCCAGCTAGGGTGCAGCGATAAATAACCTCTGCTAACCAGATGCCACAAGCCAGCTGCCCAGGTTCCCTTCCTAGTCCATGGAGATCTACTCCAGATAGTCACAGAGCTTGGGATGAGATTCTTCTGGCCAAGTGGAAGCATCTACTTTAGGAGGGGAATTCTCCTCTGGACTTGTTGGCTGGCTATCTACTGATGGAAAATTGACCTAGACATCTTGTTTACATGAGCCCACCTGCACTGCAGCATCCTGGCATTAGTCATATGCAGCTTGTAGTTCCAACAGAAAGAAGAACTTGAAAGCAGGTCTGCTTGCCACAATATTTATTTGCCTGGGATTTATGACTGTGTCAGTCCCGTTTCCCTGCTTCACAGAAATTATTCACTTTGGCACAGAAAGAACAGCTGAATAAAAAAAACATTGCTAAGTGTGCAAATCTCTGGTGCTCTAATAGATTTCCTAAATTCATGCTGGTGACAGATTCCATACCTTCTCTGTTGCCTTGGAAAATGACAGTCTACCCTATGGTTTCTGACTGATGAGGATGATGAGCCTATCCAGGAAACCCAGACAAGATCAGCCTGTCAGACAATCCTGCTGACTGGAATCTCCCTGTTGTTTTAAAGAAAAGCTAACAGAGACTGGAGAAACACCATACAACAGTAACTTTGGTGGCATGTTTAATACACATACATACAGTGTTTCACAATTGGCAGCAGGCTCAAACCCATCTAAAGAGAGCAGTGAGATTGAAGAAGTCAGAACAACATGACTTCTCCCTCTGGTGGGAGGGAAGTCACCTATCTCTGCTGCCATGGAGGGGCACTAAATACTGCTCCCTATGTGGACTTCGGTGTTCCACGGTACTCAGATTATACCAGTTAGCTTCAAAATATCACGCTAGCACCGAAGACAGATGAATTTGTTTAATTGTATTGAGCAAGAAAACAAAACAAAATGAATTTATTTAAAAACCAAAAGAAAACAAAACAAAACCAGAAGACCAGACATTTTAGGAAGATGTTATGGCTGCCTCAGTTGCTTCCTCAGTGGCTGGGTGGGAGATTGCAGACTGTTCCCCCTACCCCAGCAGACTTCCCAGGAAGGCACATCTCCTTGAAGGAAACCCCTGTAGGAGCCTTTTGGCAGGAAGAAATTATACTGCATAAGGGCACTGTGACTGGCCATGAGCTAAACCATCACTGAAACACAGCATCCTCCCACAGCAAAGTTTTAAAGGGACTGCAATCAAATCTTCAACAGTCATTATGAGCCTTTCCCATGCAGTTGAGTTCTTCTGATGAGATATCATCATGAACCTCTTCAGAGCAGCAAGATAGCTGTAATATACACTAGCTGGTGAAATTACCTCCCTGTCAGAAAAGGTAGGAACTCTAAAAATAATTAATGCACCTTCACTTATTTTCTTAATACACTTCAAGAAATGTGGATGCTTGGTAACAGCAGCATAGCAATACACTAGTGCTGTGATGCTTCTTGGCAGCTACAGTGATATCAGTGGGGTGGTACTATACCAGACAGAGAAAAATGTTCTTTGGTATGGGCTGTTACTCAAATTATGTGCTTGTAAACCTCAGCTTATTGCATACAATCAAGTTTTGCTTGAAGAAATGTTAACATATTTTCTGTCAGTGATTTATCATGTTTTCTCTAGCCTGAAAGTCAGTAGATAGGCTGTGAATAGAGGAGAGAGTTTTCATGAGAAGCTGTGGAACTTCCTTAGTCAAGAAACAACAGTGATTGCAGACATACCACACCCAGAAAGAAGCTCCTTAAATTTGGTTTGCTCTCAGCAGTTTCTTCATACACCCACAGACAGAATCATAATATATTACACTAACACACACACAAACACGGTATCTGCTAGCCAGACTAGTTCTCTCTTCACTCTGCAGCTTGGGCTATTTCACTTCTATGTAGGAGGTTCATCTAGGATGAAGCACTGATGGTACATAAATAAAACCCCAAGCAGACAAATATATCTGGAAGGAAAAATTCAGACAGAAAAAGGCAAAGTGTGCCTCCAGGACTTTCAGAAGAGAAGCTATCAAAAGCTGTTACCTTCCCTCAATTTAAAAAAAAAAAATTACTTTAGAAATGTGACTTCTTCTGAAATCATCCATGTCATAATCCCAACAGGCTTATTAAGAGATTTGACATCATTTGAGGTGACAGGATTCTTTGTCAATGCCTGGAAAGTTTCCTTGATGAAACGTGTCAATGCCTGAAAAGTTTCCTTGTCAATGCCTGAAAAGTTTCCTTGACAAAGGGAGTTCTACAGCACATTTCACAATCCCTATCCTTGCAGAACACTGCCAAAGCTGGCCCAGAGTCAGTGAAGGGGTACACACAGATATCTGCAGAACAAGAACAGTGTAATTTCCAATGTCTTTTGCATGGAGATGCCAATTAGGAGTCCCAGGCTGCAAGGGCTTCCTTGGTGAAACGGAGCCAGAGGAGTGTGGTTTTGGCTTCACATGAGAGGTGCTACAAAGCACTGCACCTGCACTGAGTGACTTCTCACCCAGGATTCTATGTCACCTGCTGCAGAGCATTAGGCCATTCCTTCCTCTGGGTCACTTCAGAGGCAGTCCTGCCTGCATCCCTCCAGCAGCCATGCCCAGTCTGACCCTTCCCAGCCACTCATCCATGGGCTTGCCAATCACTCTGGCTTGAGAGACTGTATTGGGTTTGTGTAGTGGGGTTCTGGTAGTGGGGCAGGGGCTGCATGGGTGGCTCCTGTGAGAAGCTGCCAGAACCTTCCCCAGCTCCAAGTCAGACCCACCTCTGGCCAAGGCCAACCCAATCAGCAACGGTGGCAGCACCTCTGGGATAACAGATTTAAGAAGGGGAAACCTGCAGCAGGGAGGGGAGTGGTATGTGAGAGAAAACCCTCTGCAGACAGCAAGGTCATTGAAGAAGGAGGGGGAGGATGTGCTCTGGAGGAGGTGATGCCCCTGCAGCCCGTGGTGAGATGGCAGGCTGTCCCCCTGCAGCCCATGGAGGTCCACGGTGGAGCAGATGCCCACGTGCAGCCCACGGAGGACGCCATGCTGGAGCAGGGGGATGCCCCTGAAGATGGCCATGAGTCCATGGGAAAGCCCACGTTGGAGCAGCCTGTGCCTGAAGGACTGCAGCTTGTGGAAAGGACCCACGCTAGAGCGGTTCATGAAGGACTGCAGCTCATGGGAAGGACTCATGCTGGAGAAGTTCATGGACAACTGTCTCCTGTGGGAGGGATGCCACACTGGAGCAGGGAAAGAGTGAGGAGTCCTCCCCCTGAGGAGAAAGGAGTGGCAGAGACAACGTGTGATGAACTGACCACAACCCCCATTCCCCATCCCCTGTGCCACTGCTGGGAGAAGGTAGAGAAAATTGGGAGTGGAGTTGAGCCAGGGAAGAAGGGAGAGGTGGGGGGGTGTTTTAAGGTTTGGTTTTACTTCCCATTATCCTTGTTTTGATTTGACTGGTAACAAATTAAATTGATTTTTTTTTTCCCCAAGTCAAGTCTGTTTTGCCTGTGACTATAACTGGTGAGTGATCCCTCCCTGTCCTTGTCTCAACTCATGAGCTTTTCAATATATTTTCTCCTCCCAAACCCACCATGAGGGGAGGAGTGAGCAAGCGGCCTCACGGTGCTTTGTTGCCAGCTGGGCTTAAACCGTGACAGGGAGCCACCTCCATACTACAATTAGGCTATGCTGTCCTGGCAAAGAAGTCCTGCAGATGCTCCCAGCCCATTCTCACCTCCTGCTTTGCACTGTCTTTGATTCACACAAAAGTTACACAGCATGAACAGTCTCCTGTCTCCCCCCACATACACACACACCTTGCAGTGTTTTCACTGAGGCAACAGTGAAACTTTAGGACAAGGATTTCCTGAAACGAGTTGACCATGTGCTGCTACCTGAAGGCACGCTTAGAATGCAGCAGAGCATCCCAATCTGTTGAAACAGCAATTCTGGCTACCTGTCTCCATAATTTAGAGCTATTAGCAACTGTAGACAGAATCAGTTCATGAAAGAACTAGCATATTCTGCCCAGTGTTTTCTAAACACTGTTACCTGTCCAGTGGCCTTGGGTCTGGTTGCTATTATGGAACTTAGCAAGATGGTTGCCTGGCCTTTTAAAGGATTCCATGCAAGTCACTAAATGGACTATTTTCAGAAAGCTGAAAAAATGACAAATATCCCCAAAAGGTGGAGATGAAGCAGTGCTGGAGCAGTTGGACCTTGCTGAGTTCAAAGCTTTCAAAGAGATCTGAGATGCCAAAACTCTGTCTCGAGAAACAAAGGACTGAAGTCTCTTTCAGCCTGAGACATACGGCTTTATCTGTAAAAAAGTAATAAAAAAATCACAATGACAAGGCACTCATTACCATATTACATTGTTTCATATTCTAAGAGACTGGAAGTGCAAATGGAAGGCTGAAAATGCATTTCAAAAAGCTAGAGAATAAAAAAAATAAAACAAGAGAAATAATCGTCTTACTGTCTAACTTAAAGGAAAAGTTTCCTGAACAATTGTTCATGCTTCAAGTCTGATAATTAGGTAAGATGTGTGACATTATTTTCAAAACTGTTATTGTTGGGTTATTCTGTGATGATTATATCTCTCCTAGAAACCTTAAAATCTTTGTCCTGGCAAGAAGCAGATTCAGTATGAAATGTTTGATGTGCAAATCCTTTGAAGTCTGTATCCATAGAAGAGAGACCTGAAGAAGTTGCCTTCACAAGCATGTACCCAGAGAGTATCAGAATCTGGATCCCTATGCCTCCTTATTCAGTAAACACAGCTCCTGCATTTGGCCTGGCTATTGTTTCTTTTCTGATGCACCACACTATGGTTTAGCCTTTCATGTTGATTAACACAACTCTGAACTCCACATCACTATCTTCCTTTCTACCAAGGTGACTTTACACTTTTGTCACTCTCTGCAAATGCTTTTCAAGAACCCCATCACACAGTCTGCAACTCAGGCCTTTGAACACCTCAACAAAAAAACTTTGCCATTTTTTCCTCATTGACTTTGAGCAGTAAATCTACTCTGACATCCAGAAGACCATCTCTCAAGACTAAGAACATCCCAAGGTAGGTCCATTTTCTCCAAATATCTGGAAAGAACAAGAAATATCTTCTACTCCAAACCAACAAATGTAGCATTTCTGTTGCACATGTTCCTACCCTGGAGGTAGGCCTTCTCTTTCACCCCAACATTTGTGATTTTGGGTCCTGCAGATCCAAATGGGCAACACCCTCAAAACAAAGGCTGCTCTTTCTTTTTATAATGACAGAAACAGATTTGTGAGACAGCTTCTAAGGTAGGTTCCATCATTTGCTGACAAATCTAAGGTCATTCCAGCAATCTGACACTATTGAAGTTTATATTGTAGGCTGTTGTGAGGATGTCAAGGTGACATATATTCAAAAGAACCTTAATTTATAATTTAATCTAAACAGTTATCTCATCTGAAAGCAAGAACAAGGCAGGATTTCTTTCCTGTGAGGCAGAACATCAAAGGACTCACTGAACTATCCCAAGGCAAGGCCATCAGGACGAGAGGCCACAATGGCTGCCCAGCCTGCCATCAACTTCTGTGGGCCTTCCCTCAAGACCAGGCCACATAACCCTGTCACATATAACGTAGCCAGGCTGCATAACCCTGAATCATATAAAATCCTGATTCAGCAGCACTCTTCAGGCATCACTCAGAAGAGAACCCCCACACAAAGAGAACAGATGACAAGAGTCTAAATAGCTTTGTTCTTGATGCCTCTTTCATACCCTGGTATCTTTTTCAGTCTCCATCGTAGTGAGACCTGCACAACCCTTCTCAAACATGCAGATCTCAGCACAAATGTTCTTAAAAGAAGGAAGGTAAAGTTTCTTGCAGAATTACAGTAATTTACTTCAGGAGACAAAAGCCCCACAGTACTGTTAAACACCAAGGAAGCAAAGACGTCTTGCAAGTCACCTTACAGCCTTGATTGTACAAGATGTTCTATTTTCAGTCTTCCATCAGTAGCTCTTTCTCTTACCCTTTTTAATATATAGGCCATAGCTGCTATTGATCCCTGCATTTTTTCAGCATGCTATGGAGTTACCTCAGTCTATAGAATTACTCAGAAAAGCTCAAGGGATCAGGAGATAATTGGGCAAGAAAAATAATTGATGTAATTTCTGTACTTTCTTTTTACTGCAGGAGAGTCAAAAGAAAATTGAAGTGCACTTTTGAACCTGAAAAAAATGGGGTTTGGAATCTTTTCTATAGACAATTTTTAAACGTTGCCCAATTTGAGATTTCACATACTCATGTAAGGATGAAAGATGAGGAAAGCAAGATTTAATGGCTCACAGCTCTAGATAAACCTCAACTCACAGAAATATTACATAAATGAAAGAGCCAACAGTGCAATCCTAAAACAAAATGTATATTTATAAATGCCTATCTAGTGAAAAAGATAAGGAAACAGTTGTGTAAGATTGTTGCTCTGACTCCTTGAATTCATTCTTGAATTCATCTGGGTTTACATGGGAACAGCTTTCTATCCAAGCAACACAGCTTCATTCACCCTGCATTCATTACTTGTATGAATGTTACCTTCTCTTGCACTCTAGACCAAGTATTGTAAATGGTGGTCAGGATTGCTCAGATACCAACTATAACTCATGGAAATGTATTTTTTCCTTTGGGAACTGCTGTCTATTGTTGTAAGTCTACTAAGCCTGTTCTCCAGAGACACTCTGTCCCTCCAGCTGTCCGGCAGAATGGAGGGTACAGCAGGAGGCTACAAAGCAGCCCTCCACAAGTATTTCTTTAAGAGCCACAGCCACATCTGTTGCCTTATCTGAGCAACAGAAAGGTCAGGGTTTGAAAGAGACTCTGAGGGGACAGCCATGCCCAAAAACTTGATTACTACACTATGGTACAGGTTTGCCCTAGGCAAGGTGTATAGCTTATGGTTCTAAATACCCTAGCAGCAAATCCAGCACAACCAATTGGGATTGCATCCTGCTCTTCTTTGAGCATTTTAAGGTGGGGTGAGCAGTATCACTTATAGCTGTGAAGAAAGGACCACCATATTCACTTGGTGTATAAAATGGCTACTTCATAATCTGAGATTCCAATATCATGCTAAAAAGCTGCATTTTTTTTCTTATGGTAAATAGATATTCTATGCAGGCACAGACTTTTCATTGGACACTTGAATTCACAGATCTGCATCTGAATTATTACCAAACTGACTGTTTCACATTAGAAGTGTGCAATATTCAACGGCTTGTCAAGTAGCTTAATCCTGTCATGGAAGCATCACAATGAGGCCTCTTACCTAGAGGAAAGATGACTATTAAATTCTCTTATTCCATTTTTTTCCCCAGTCCATCCCCTATGGACTGTGCTGAATGCAAATATGACTCAGTATGTCATTATTGCCAAAATGGAACCAGAAATAGTATGATGCAGACTTAAGAATGGAGTAATTGGAAGATAACATGAGACTTTGGCAATAGCTGCCTTTGAATGGAAAATTCTGCAGCTCTGAGTTTGGTCCTGGTGTTCCTGTCTCCTCTCCTCTAGACTTAGGGAGAATCCACACACAGCTCATTAGCTACACTGACCTCTCTGCTGTGAACCTGAGCACTGCAGTATTTGCAGTAGGTAACAGGAGAGAATATTGTTGTCAGATGTCAGACCAGTATTTTTGTTGGCAGCAGAGCCCCTGTACCTGCCTAGATGTGTGCTTGTAATAGTAGCTGATGCACCTGGATGAACCCAACTGGGAGGTATCCAAGGCAGGTCCTCCACCACACTCCTTTCCAAGCTCTGGGTGATGTTAGCAGTACTGCTGAACCCAGGTAGTTCCCAGCCAGTTGGGAGCCCTCTGGTCACCCAAGCTATCCAAAAGAGAGCAGGGGAATTCCTAAGAGCATCTCAACACACCTGTGGCTATCTACAAAAGGTCATCAGGATTCAGAACCAGAGTGTTTACTGTACGCTGAGAGTGCTATCTTTCCCTACCCCAGGCCAAGAGAGAAAATAACTGGCTTTTTACTACCTACTTTCTATGGTAGAATGTGGAATTAGCATCTCATACAAAACCCTTATCCCTGGAGGGAGTACTGCTATTACACTTTGCCATTCCACATGCCCACAAGCCCTAAGACCCAAGGGAGCTTAAGGACCAAATATAAAGCTTTCAGTACCAGACAAGAAAATCTGATGCACAGAGACCTCCAGCTTCAACTGGGATAAGCTAGCACTGGAGAAAGACACTGGTTTTAACTCCACTGTCACCAATGCAGTAAAGACTTACTTCTCCAGTGCAACCCAGTGCTGACAAGCATGTACATCATTTGCTAGGGGTGAACTAGTTCAGGCTAAGTCTTTTCTACCCTTAGTACTTGCTCTGGAATTAACAGTCACTGGAGCAAGGCTGACATGACAGCACAAACAGCATCCTTTCAAGGCTATAGCTTGCTTGCTGTTAAAGACATAATCCAATGTGTGGCCTGCTCTACTTGGCCCTGTTCTTCCTGACCTGTAATGCTGTAGTCATACACAGAGACTACAGGGAAAGAAGGGAAAGGCAAAATTAGAAGCTTTATATAGAGAAACAAACACTGTTGACTTCAATAGCCAGTTAAATACATTTAGGATCCTCATTTACAACCCAGAATTGCAGGCATAAGGAAAGACATCAAAAGGACAGTTTCAGCATTGAGATGTTTAGCAAATGAACTCCAGAAGAATTAGTAGGAGGGACTGTTATTTTCAATCCAACTGCAATCTCAACTGCAACTGGATTCAGTCTCATTTTTGCAGACAGATGGGCTGCAGTACTTAGAAGCTGCCCATATTTTCCTGTGAAAAGCAGGGAACTAACCATTCACTCTATGCATGGGAAAACAAAGGATAAAAAAAAGATTTAAAGAGACTATATTCTCAGCTATAGGAATTGAACATCTTTTAAATTAAACTTGCTAATCAAAGGTTAGAAAGATCTTCTAGCAGTGAAACAAAGTTTATCAATGTCCACTAACAGAAGTAGTCGGAAATAGTAACCTGAAAGAAGCACAGTGCATTTTGTGGTGTGTGCATGGAGTCAGCATCTGTCATGAATAGGTGTTGGTTCACATAAATGTTTAATTTAGACTCTGTTTGCACTGCAGGAAAGGTCTGTGCATCTTGTCAAGGTAAGTGAGATGACATGAAAGTAGCTTACCAAGGATGGTAGGTATGGGGCAGCTTTGATCCAAGAAACTATTAATAGAGTGGAACTTTCCAGTCAGGGAAAAAGACACGTTGCTGGAGCTCTACAGAACTGGGAATGACTGGGAGAAGGAATGACTCTTCACTTCCTCTTTAAATATAAGAGCTAAGCAGGAACTAAGGAGGAAGCAAGTTTCAAAGTAAGTTAGTCTGAGGAAAACTCCAGAGGAACAGAAGAATGTGGTTATTCATGAAGCAAATAACTGACCTGTGAAACTCCTCGCCACAGGATATTGCAAATCCTATGAATTCCCATGGCATGGAGAGGAGAACAGAGAAGATCAAGAAGAAAAACAGGGCTGCTAAATATAAAGAAACTGTTCTGTTCAAGAAGTTCCTGAACCAGCATTGCTGGAAGCTGGAAAATATTCGGGGAAGCATGATTCTAAACTTCCTTTATTCTTATAGCCTTCACTATGAGCAGCAACAGGATGAGGGGGCTCAAGTGACCTGTGCTCTTATCCTGTTGGACTGCTCTTCCAGCAGTGCGTGATGTTGAGCCTAGATTAGGACTAAGGTAAAATCATTTATACCCATAGATTATTAGGTTTCAGCACTAGGCTGGGGGCAGGGGAATGAATGGAAACTGAGGACTTTGTGCAAGAGTCCTTTAAAAAAAGAAAACAAAATGTGACATTACAAATTCTATTACAGCTTCTGGAAGCTGAGGCACATCATCTTCCCTGATGACCCATCAAGACATGATTTCCTTTGTTGCTTTTTATTCCCTGCAGTGAAAGCAGTGTGTGAGTATTTGTGTGTGTCATTTACAACATTACTACGTGGTATGGATAATTTCTTTCATGTTTGGAAGTATAAAAAAAGCTGTTACCATTAAAAGATTTAGACACACCAAGTCTGTTCTACCAGCAAGACCCTTTAGTAACTAAAACGAGATATCACTAAATATAACATTCTAAATTATTGCACTTGCTTCCATTTCTTTACTAGCTGGGGAAGAATTCCTTCAGGCCACAGGAACGGACTCTGTCAAGGGAAGGGTGCCTGAGCTCATGCTGACATCACTTTCACAGAGGAACCAAGTGCTCCAACAAAAGTCTCTTTCTAAAAGTTGAACTAACCCTCCTTGCCCCTCAAATACACCCACTTCTAATGGAACGATTTTGTGCTTCCTGTCCAGGAAGCAACTGTAAACCAACACTAAGGATGGAATGTGAGGAAGATGTATCGACAGCCTGACTTTACATAGCTAAGATGGAACTTGTCTTTTCAGCATGATGAGAACAATCTTCCAGCTTTCCTTTTTCTCTTTCACACAAATGAATAGCATGAGTGGATGACTAAGTAGAAAAACAGGCTGTAAACTACGTAATAGTCACATAACCATTAGTGAAGGAGAAAACAGAGCTAGACCGAAAAGAATATCATCCTTTAACATGTGGAGCATGTCTAAGTATTGGTTTATGAGTTTAACAAGATACAGCAATCTGCTCAAGGTCAACAGCTTTTTAGTTACAGACATTCAAATTAAGCATTCAGATATTTATTTCTGCTAGTAATTTAAGGGTACAAGCAACATATTAACTCAGGGAAGGTGTTTGGGAAATAATATCCCCAAAGCCAAATACAGCCATTTTACAAGTTCACATAATTTTGTTTTGCTTTGGGAATTAACACATTGTCTTTCTCTGCTACATGAGGAATGTGCTTCTATCAGACTAGGAGCTTTGAAATAACTAGATCAACTAGATATCCAAGTATGCTTCAGGCTTTTAGAGATCAGTACACAGACTAACACTGCACTTCAGTGCAAAATTGGAGGTCACAACAGAAATTAAAAATGCCATCAGACTTTGCAGCAGGACAAGGAGATCCTTCCAAGCCCCATCATCAAACACTTTCTTTATCCATAAATAGAAACTTTATACTTGAACAGAGAAAAGATAAGTTGTTTATTCAGTACAACTTCATTCTTTTGCAAGAACATAATTGTATCCTCTTTAATCCCAAGAAGTCCAGAAGTTTGAAACCAGTTCCATTTTTAAAAAAAAGTAAGCCTACTGTTTTGATAGGCTACATTTTACTTCATCAGTACTTTACCATTAGCAGTTGTCAAACTTAGCCGTGAGGGTTCATCTGTGATGTGTAATGTGCTGTCTATATGAAATACAGCAAGCAATAATCCTTCATCTCCCCATCTGCTCAGTGACAGAATTACAGGGCACCCCACTGGTCATGCTTTGTCAAAAACTGACACAAGTACTTTTCATTTGAATTGCAAATTTGGTGGAGCTATTTATCTAATACAAATTCTCTTCAAAGAGGCATTTACAGGTAGCGGACTCTTCCTTGGAAAGGGAAGAAGGGAAATATGTGTACTCAAGAATTTCATATTTTATTTAGGCATCCGCTTAAGTCACAGGTTCTATCCATGTGCATGTGTGTGACATGACTGCAGATCATGCTGTTGTACTGAATGCTGCACTGCAGTGTAGCTGAGATATATGGATGCAGAAGCACTTGCCATGACAGGGCCTGGTGCCCAGAACCTTCATTCTGTTCTGGGAGTAGGTAAAGAGTCCCCTGCCAGACTAAAAATTTCTGTTGTTACTCCTCAAATTATACACACAGACTGAGATTTTGCTTTCAATCACAGAGTCGGATTAAGTGTTTTCGTCCTCACACTTCATTCCTCTTACTCTTGTCCTCACACTGTAACCCCAAATGTCCCTGTGCAAATCTTTGCAAGGCTTCTCTGAAAATGGATGGGAACCTATGACAGAAGGAATTGCTGTGTTGAGGACTGCCACCATCTACTATTCCTGGAATGACAGCTTGCACTATTTGCTTCACAACACATGAGGCTGAACATAATACCAGATCATTTTTCAAAAGCCTCAAGAATCCTACAGCCAGTTAGCCCTTGGTGTCTTTTCAAAAAGCAGGCCTCTTCACTGGATACAGACAACATAATATTGGTAGGACTTACTATGTTCAGCCATTCATTCCCCTCCCTTCTTTTTCCTACCAGAAATTATCTTCCTAAGCTCTTCAATTCCAGCCATGTGGCTGTGATCCAAGGTGAATCTGTGAAACCAAACTGGCCAATTTGATTGGTCTGGGAGGCCTCAAGTGTCAATGAAGCAGCCCGAGCAACACCTTTCTGAGCCTTCAATATATTCAGCTGTCCAAGGAATCTCACCATGAAAACAGACACTACTACAAAGATGTTTCCAATCCACTGTTGCTCAATCCCAGGCCAGGAAAAGAGCAAGTTAAAAGAGTATAAGGCATCTCTATACAAAGGCTGACTGTGTCTTTGAGTGTAGTCGTAATACCAGCATAACTGTACAAACATATAATTAGGTAATTAGACTGGTGTCCTCCCATACTCCTAAATCAATTTTTATTTGACACCACAACTGCCAAGAGTGTTAAGACTATACAAAATACAGTTCCCTAATAACAGACTTTGAGTTACCTTTATTGTACAGTCCAGGCTACAATAACAAGAGACTCTAGCCTAGTATTAGGTGACTGTTCTCAAGAATGGTTACTGTTGCTAGATACAGTGACTTACTGCTGCCTCAGGCACCACAAACAGCATTAACAGCCACAAAAGGATGCCAAATTATTCCAGAAGACTGCTCCTGTAACACACAGTGGAGCATCCAGTCCTGTTGCCAGTACCACCACAGACCATTCCTTGCAGTATATTCCTCCCAGTTCAACCTAGATCATTAAGGACTATCAAGCAAAGATTTTTCACAACTAGCTGTGTCCTTATCACTGCCAGGCCAACCAAGGGGAAAACATGTCATCTGCTCCAACATGGAAATATTAACAGCACAACATTTAAACCTGTCTGTACAATGGTAGGGTTTGTACAGATAGTCTCTCCCAGAGGACCTTTATTTACAGAAACTGGGGGAACAGACATCAGAAGGACAAGGATTTTTTGTGATGTACTGGGACAATCTTCAGAACAAGAAATGCAGCTTGGTAACCGATGCTGGCCAGAGTGTGGATTCAGGCTAGTGAAACTCTGAATCATGCTGAAGCTAAAGTTGTACTGAAAACAGTTAAAGAGACACTCACTGACTTCAGTGCGTGGCGGAGCAGGTTGCATCTGTGAGAACTATTAAAAGCGCAGACTTCCTAATCACAGGAAGCCTGGTGCTTATGATGTCTTAAGAGCTGAATGGTTTTCTGGGGGGAAACAAAAGTGAAGCCACCACCCTGGTGGCTCTGCAGTCTGAAGTGCCACCTGTTTATACCTCTGGTCCATTTAGATCACTGCACTTTCATTTGTTGTCTTCTCCTGCCACCATTTTTGGGTTTGACTACATAATTTTTCCAGTCCAGAAGCTGCCCCTATTGCACTTCTCCTCTAATCCTTTGGACACCTCAGTGTTTCTTGCCTTGGAAACACTGTACCTTGACAGGTCCCCCAGACCTCTAATAATGCACCAGAGGGTGAGACAATCTTCAAACAGATGTGTAACATAGAGCTTTACTTGGAGAAAGAGTTTCTTCGGACTGGCTTCTAGGTTACCATGGCATGCATGCCTTGTACTGTTCTGGCTTTTGCTTGTCGTAGAATCATAGAATACCAGCTTGGAAGGGACCTCAGGGATACCTCTGGTCCAACTTTTCTTGGCAAAAGCACCGTCTAGACAACATGGCCCAGCACACTGTCCAGCTGAATGCTAGAAATGTCCAATGTTGGGGAATCCACTGCTTCCCTGGGGAGATTATTCCAATGGCTGATTGTTCTCACTGTGAAAAACTTTCCTCTTGTGCCCAGTTGGAATCTCCCCAGGAGTAACTTGTACCCATCACCCTATGTGACTCCTTGTAAAAAGGGAATATCCATCTTCTTTGTAGCCAGCCTTTAAATACTAGAACATGGTAATAAGGTCTCCCCTAAGCCTTCTTTTCTCAAGGCCGAACAAACCCAGTTCTCTCAGCCTTTCCTCATATGGCAGGCTTCCCAGTCCTTTCATCATCTTTGTGGCCCTTCTCTGGACCCTCTCCAGCCTGTCTACATCTTTTTTTGCATAGAAACATAGAATCATTTAGGTTGGAAAAGACCTTTAAGATCATCAAGTCTAAATGTAAACCTAACACTGCCAAGTCCACCACAAAACCATGTCCCTAAGTAAGTGCCACATTTACACATTATTTTTTTTAATACCTCCAGGGATGGTGACTCAACCACCTCCCTGGGCACCCTGTTCCAATGCTTGATAACCCTTCTGGTGAAGAAATTTTTCCTAATATCCAATCTCAACCTCCACTGGTGCAACTTGAGGCCACTTCCTCTCGACCTATTGCTTGTTACCTGGGAGAAGAGACTGACACCCACCTCGCTACAACCTCCTTTCAGGTAGCTGTAGAGAGCGGTAAGGTCTCCCCTCAGCCTCCTTTCCTCCAGGCTAAACAACCCCAGTTCTCTCAGCCATTCCTCATAAGGTTTGTTCTCTAGACCCTTCCCCAGCTTTGTTGCCCTTCTTTGGATGCACTCTAGCACCTCCATGTCTTTCTTGTAGTGAGGGGCCCAAAACTGAACACAGTATTTGAGATGCAGCCTCATGAGTGCTGAGTATAAAGCGACAATTCCCTAGTCCTGCTGGCCACACTATTTCTGATACAAGGATGCTATTGGCCTTCTTGACCACCTGGGCACACTGCTGGCTCATATTCAGTTGGCTGTGGACCAACACCCCCAGGTCCTTTTCCACCACTCTTCCCTAAGCCTGTAGCATTACCTGGGGTTGTTGTGATCAAAGTGCAGGATCCCGCACTTAGCCTTATGTGAGAGACTGTAAGAGTTAATGTGTCAAACATTGTGGTGGGGCAAGTTCCACTTAAAGACAAACTCTGCATAACAACAAAACCCGCACAGCAAGGAACCACAGGTGAAAAGCCCATCAGCACAGACATCAGCAACAGAGTGGGGAGGTCATGCTGGAGGGTACTCAGCTCCCTGTTCTGATAAGCTGTTCTGATACAAAAAGCAAACAATGGCCAAGTCTGCAGGGAAGGAGAAGTTACTCCACAAAGGGCCCTCAAGTCCAAAGGCTCACAAACTGCTCATTAGCCTAATGAGTTTGAGTGCCCACCTAAAGGAGGGGCAAGTATGATAAAAGGACGCGAACTGAAGCCCCAGGTGCACAAGCCTGCTGGAACTGGACTCCTCGGCTGACTGGACCCCTCGGCTGACTGAACCAACACTGGACCCAGGACCAGGGAAATCTTTTTCTTCCTTTTTCTTTCTCTGTCCTGTTCGCTCTTTCCTTTTCCACAATCCCTACACCTCATCCCCTTAAGACATAAAACCATTGACCAAGTCTGGAACTAGGAGTGGATCCAGCCACCCCTAGGCTCCTTTCTGAGGAGGAGTCTAGAAAGCAAGGGGGTCTGCTCTGAACCTCGTGACCCAATGGGAGGGCTCTCCTGCCTTAAATTGATGTATATGGTTACCATGGGTTACACGGGTTACTGAGGTAGTTCCATGCCAACTCCTGTTGTGAGAAACTCTGCCACCTACTATTTTGCCTCCTAAGTTCAGTTTGCTTCTGTCATGAATAAAATGTTTAACTGATAGTTTGGCATCTTTTCACCTTAGTTTAGCCCGAGGGAATTCCGAATTCAACGGGACTCCCTGGTCTGTCCAGTCGAAGTCATGACACCCTGTTGAAGCTCATACAATTGGCCTCAGCCCATCGACCCAGCCTCTCCAGATTCCTCTGTAGAGCCTTTCTGCGCACAAGCATATCAACACTTTTCTTCTGTTTCATCATGTTTCCTGCTGCCAAAATACACATAGCCTTGAACATCTTCTGGGCTTGACGTACAGGCTCTTTTTGTCATTCCCTCACACATCTCAAAACGTATTTGTTCTTACTAAAATCAGCAAAAACCACAAACTTCCTTCTTGCCCAATCTATGTAATGAAGGGACTGCCACTGATATGCCCCAGCAGTTTTTTTTACTAAATAAACATTATTTCGGGATCATTTCCTTTAGCTGACAAGCTCCATCAAGCTTTCTGCTGATGTCCCTGCATTGTCAGCTTTCTTTTTCTCCCTCCATCATAAGAGTTTGAATTTTTCTTGTGCATGACATAAAACATGATTAAGGTCTCAGAGTGTCTTGACAGCAGCTTTATTTACACTGTAGGTAAGACTTGTATGTAGCCATCAGATAAATCTACTCTGATTATTAATCTTATGTTGCTACAGCAACTTATATATTACTCTTAAAACTTGTCAACTTTTATTATTGTAAATTAACTGTCAGAATAGTTCTAAACATAATCCTCTTGCTGGGTTTTAGGCTGCATTCAAGGCATCAATCAACAAACTACAGTGGCCTGGCGCAGCCTGGTCTATCACTAGCCAGGCTGTGTAGCTCACAATGTGCAAAGGCCCAGCTTCTTTTCACAGATTCCCTAGCTTCCACCAATATTTATAGCCTTTCTTGTATACTCCTTCAGGTGCCTTGAAAAATATCAGCCAAGAATGCTGGTCTGAGTTTTATGTTGATTGTGATGTAGTATCAGGCAAAAGCAAGGAACGGAGATCCCTTCTTACACACTTGCATGGACTCTCCCATCTTACTGCTAGCTCAAAGCATAGGAAGCTGCCAATATTTACTGTGATACTGGTCAAGAACACATTTTCATCCTAATGTTGCACAGAAGTGAGCAAGGAGGTAGAGAGGATGGGGAAAGCTTAACTACTGTCCTATCCTGAACACGCTTATCCTGAACATGCTGAAAGTACATTCTGAGTCTAAATGAGGTTCATGAAATTCTTGGCTTAAATCTGAGTACAGAATTAGTTGTTTCCACCACAAAGCACAGACAGGCCCTTGGCTACAGTTCTACCCTTGGGAAGAATGCTAGGCCTGTTTAAGCTGTCATTATCAAGTACATAGTCTATCCTGAACCATCTCCAGAGAGTGATCATTTTGGTGCCTCTCTCAAATCTCAAAGCAGCCATTGGGAGGTACCTTCTTTTCTAGGCTGGGCAAACACTCCACTCCAACAACAGCAAGATGAACCTGTGAATATGGACACAGAATTTGAGCCTTCTGTTATGGACTCCACTATGCACACTCCCAAGTCTTGTCCCTTTGCACCTCCAACACCCTAGCAAAGCTGCACAAATTTTCCTGGCTAAATGACTCACTGAAAAGACTGGTTAAAAAGCAATTTGGCATCATGCATGTGGAAAGGATATTGCCCTTAACATGGGCAGAGTCTTGGCAAATCCACATACAAGCAGCCTTAATTGTCTCTGAAAGCCATTACTTAGTACCTGGCATTAGTGTGCCACCAGAATAATGCAGACATCCTTGTGGTCTCTGTGGCACTTTGCTGGGTCATGGGGCCAGCTGGACACCAGCAGCATGGTGATCTGGACCACAGCATCTACTTCCCATCAGTTCAGCATAGGCTTACCAGCCCTTGCCTTGCCAGCCACGTAACAGCGCCCATGGTAAGCCCATGGTTTTTGTTTAAAAGGACATTCTGAGCCTGACTTAAGACTCAGCTTTAATCCATTCAGTATGTTGTTTGTCGATATCCTAATGTATTCAATGCCAGCAGGCAATGCCTACCTTCACACCTTCCAGAACCCAGCAATACTGCAACTCTGTCTGGCATGTCGTCTCATTTCCAGAAGGAACTGGCTTAGTGTAACATGATATACTTTTAAGAAAATGTATATTGAGTGGCATCAATTGACTCAGGCACACTGAAGTATGCATTTACCTTCCCTGTGTCAGACATTTTCTTGATTTTTTCAACATACAGATGAAGCTGGGTCATCCCCCTTCCCTTAACTGTTGAAGCAATATCAATTTTCTTCTGGACTTCCCACAGTATTCAAACAACTTACTGGGAAAAAACAATCTTACTTTTTCAGAGAGTTCCCTGGGCAGCAATTCTGAAATTTTGCAAAAGCTCTCATCCTCTTGGGGTGGAAAGATTTCACCAGTTTTATACATCCTGGCTGTACCATTTGTCCCAGTAGAAATACTTACTGAATGCATCCCTTCTTGTGCAGAACACTGCACACTCAGCTGTCATTAAAAAAACTAAATCTAAGCCTTTGGCCACTTGCTAATTCTTCATGCCTCCCTTGGCATTTGAGTAGAGTTTCCCATTCAACGCGAGCTTGCTCCATTTTGCTTATACACCCACGTAATTCAGCTAATTTATTGCCAAATACGGCTTCACTGGAAGTTTTTGCTCAATGATACTTAAAGCACAGACATAGCATTTTTTAAAATAAGGATGAATAGTGATCAGGCTAGAAATATGAAGCTGACGAGAAGAGAAGGGTTTTTTCCAAGGGAAAATATTTGCTGAACTGCTTTGCATGACTGTTTTTACAGTTTTATCAATATTTAGATAGTTCTTTGCACAGGGGCCACTTTAAAATTATTTTAATTATAATTTAAAATTTAATTTAATTTAATTTAAAATTAAAATTATTATGCTTCCATCACTAGCAAGGACTGGTTCTATTAAAACAAAAATCATAAACCCACAGTAGCAAAATCTATTACCTTCATATTCAACAGCTAATTCTGATGACAGCCAAGAACAGTTCTTTCTTTAACAGGCAAGAATTGTGTACTAGTATGGTCAACAGTCCTACAAAATGCAACTCACTGTGTGGGATATTTCTCCCACAACTTCCTTCAGGTTAAGGGAAATGGAAAGTTTCAAGTGCAACAACTTTAAAAGGGAATTAAGCTACTCTGGACTCCAAATGATTCTGCAACAGGCATGTCCAGACATGCAGCTATTCCCAGATGAGCTGTTCTTGAAAAGGGAACTTGCAGATAAATCTTAAGATAAATGCATTTGATTGTATTTATTTTTTATAATTTGTAGAGTTTGCTTTAAGACAGAGTGACCTGAATGCTAACACCTACTGAAAATATCAGTGGAGCTGCAAAACCCAGGTCTAAATGTCCAGCAGTGAAACGACAACTTCTAAACAATGTCAGGAGCTGGAAGCAAAAGGAACTTGTATGTCTCTGGTCTTAATTCAAGCCTACGATCGCCCGGAAATACAAGGCTATCTCAAATCTATTCTACAGAAATGCTTCATCACAGATTGAAGACATATGTCCACCTGGACATTTGAATCAAGAATTAAAAGCTTGCCCCCAAAAGAGGAAAGACTGGAGCCTTTACAGTCCCTGCTCCTATTGTGACATCCTTGACAATAAATCAACAGAAAGTCTCCTGAGTGATATTTTAGAAGTAGACAAGGGCTATCACAATACTCTGACCAATAGAAGAACAAGACTTGGGACTGAGCGAGGAGGGTTGGCAAAGACAGATGGAAATGAAGCCTGCAGGACTGATGTAAAATGTGTATTGAAGCAATGCCAGACCTTGCTGTCTGAAGATGATTTTGACTATCACCTTTCATCTTCCTTCTTTACTCGCCTTCCTTTTCCCCCATAGATAGAGGAGAAAAAGGGCAGCAGGCTACTGGAAAACATCTAGCACTAAAGTAGGATTTTGGTGACAAGGGCTTTGGTAGTAATTCCACGACCAGCTTTCCCATGGACACTGCCTGCTCAGGATTCATTTCTGATCTGTCCTACCTTTGTGTTATACTCACAATGCACAGGGTGGGCTGGTAAAGCTCAGGTCTGGATCACTAGCTCAGGGAATTAGGTCTGAAGCACTTAAAGCATTAGTCTAGCATCTTTTGGGTGTGGGTGCAGAGTGTTGTGCTGAACATTTGGGAGCTCTAGAGGGGATTATGCTGCATGCATGGACAGAGTCACACAGGCTTTAAAAGGTCTTGTTGGCCTCCCAGAACTGCCTTTAACTGCACTATTTCTCATCTATATCCCAGCTCAACCATTTTTCTTCACACATCTCAAGAACAGACAGAGGCTGAGATTTCACAGTCAGTACTCAGCAGGAGATAATACAGAAGACAGTAGTAGAAAATCTCATCATGTCCCAGAACTTTTTAATGGTATTGGGGCTTTTGGAAAGCCCAGCTAAAGACTGATACCTCCAGTTTGTAAGTTCAAGCATCCAGCCTCTGACAGATCAGATCATCAAGGTTTTTCAGTTTGGTACTGATAAACATCTGTGGTCCCTTGACTTTCTGCTGCCTTTTGAGAAGTGAATCTTTCTCAAAACATAAATCCAAATCCATGTTCTATGTCTCTGCCTTCCTTACGTGGTAACATGTTGATGACAACTCACTAAATGTAGACCTTTCTTCTCAAACAATCCCGGTTTACTTCTTTGGTCTGAGGTATTCTAGGCATTCTTGGCAGTCCATGAATTTCTGGGGAGCAAGGAGGAAAGTGTCTGCGCGCCTTATCCTGGCTCTGTGTACTGGATCCACAAGACCACATCCCTCGGTTTCTCCCCAGGATCATCTAACAAAAGAGGGTAGTGTCTAGTTTGTAGCATGATATAGGCAGTAGGAGATGCAACCACATGCAACCAAGCTCTGCAGTGTTAGAAAGAGATTTTCACAAGGAGGAGGGGAAAGTGTAACATGTTTTCAGCAATATAACAGAGAATTGATTTCGACTGAAACCCAGGCTTGAGAGACAACACATCTCATAAGGACAGAGGCAGGGGAAAGGTATTTAAAATGGGTTTTATTACCTATTCATTTTAAGAAGTGGGTTTTAAAATTTGTTCATTCAAGAGTTGGAAGCCATCTATTTTTAAGTCTTGTGGTCCACACTTGAAATTAAAAAAACCTACGTGCTCTCCATCCTGCATTCAAAGTCATCATGTCAACCCTGCATGGCTGACAAACATTCTCCAAAGGAGAATTTAAGCTTCAGTCTCCTGGTTTTGTGGCTGTTAAACCACCTGAGGGTGATCTCAGCTCCTGATGAATTCAGGGCTGTGCTTCCATCAGAATAAAGTAGCATCTACCCAGTGTTTACAGTCAGAAGAGTAAATGACTGACAAAATCAGGGCTCCAGAAAAATAAGTGTTCCTGGTTCATGTTTTCAACTAGAGAGCAATATTCACACCTTACAATATACATAGCTTTTGTCATCTCCAAAATGCTTTACATTTTAGAAGCCTCCTATGCCCAGTTCATTAAGCATAAGATAACACTGTAATTTAAAAACATTAGAAGTAACAATTCAACACAATCTAAGTTTCTCTGACAACCCTGTTTTAGCACAAGTGAATCACTGCTGTGCTTAATATTAGTCTTCTGCATTAGCCTTGTAATTACCTCTGAACATGGACCTTGCTACCCCATACCCTAAGAATATCAGTTTTCCACTATAGATAAAGGTACAGTTTGTACAATGAACCCCAGTGCCCTGCAACCTGTCTCTTTTCTCTGTGTTGAATATTTCAGCTCAGTTGTGGTTTGAGAGGAACTGCTCTTCAGTATTCCTCTATTACACTTCGGTAGCTTCACAACCCATTCCTTTGCAGTCCCAGTGATTCATTCTGTTTTAAAATTTGAGAATGATATCCATGAGACAGCCAGGGACTTCCAAGCATGGCATCTAGGAGTAAGAGACACAGGAAAAAGTCCAGAATACCTTCCAATGGCTCTGACCAACACCCCTCTTAACTAGCTAAATCACAGAACACTTTAAGCTGGAAGGGATCTCTGGAGGTCTTTAGCAGAGCCTTCTTCTCTAAGCAAGGCTAACTACAAAGTTAAATCAGGCTGCTCAGAACCTTGTCCACTCACATTTTGGAAATCTCCAAGCAGAGGGATATCACTGCCTCTACATTTAAAGTAATTTTCTAACTGAAGAAGAGCAAGAATCATAAAAGCTTTCAGAGGGTGCTTGCCCACCCAAAATAACTGGAGGGCAAGGCCTCTTCCTCATCCAGATGTCTGGTATTCTCCAGCATCAAGGGGCCTAACTTCCATGACCAAAACACATAATCACATCAAGATCCTCAATAATGCTTTGAGAGGCTCAGATCTGCCAGCTTTGTATCATGTCCCCCAGAACCTTGCACATCTTTGACTCCCTTTGGGGAAGTAGTATGAAGCTCTGTTTTGAAATTACAACAGACTGGCTGACTCTTAATCTTGGTTTATCTCCAGGTCTTCAGCCTTCTGTGGAGCACTGTGCTGGTGCTGTCTCTCATAACTTAATGACATTACTTGCCTCCAGTTTGCTTTTATGCTATACAGCTGCCTATCATACTTAAGAAACTACTACCATCCAACATGCCCCCCAACTCTGCCTCTGATGCTGTTGGTTTTTTCTCTTTATGCTTTGTACATAAATTAAGGACTTCAAAGGAAGAGCTAGGAAAGGGATGGGGCTCTTTCTTTTCAGCTTTTCCTCCTATTGCTGTCAGACCTGGTTTGATGCTGGCATATGCAGTCTGCCATCCCAGAAACATAATAAACAACAGCACATCACCAGCAGCACTGTGTTGCTCACAGATTCACTTAACTGCTTAATGCCTCAGAAGCAATACTTGTTCAGAAACTGACAAAAAGCCTCAGCCCTGCAAGAGGGCTTCCCACTCCTTCTTCAGGATCCTGGCTTCTTTGCAGGCTTTTCCTTTCATCCTTGCATAAATACTCCTAATCCACTAACATACAGTCTACCTGAACTCCAGTTTCATGTTTAAGTATTAACAGAACTGCCAGATTTGCTTCCCATTTTAAGATTCAGTGTACCCTTGAAGGATAAAGTAAGATTATTTGACTTGATTCTGTTTAAATAAATAGGAGAAATTCTTGGCTACTAACAAGGTGGTTTGGGGTTTTTTTCTGTCATAGCATAAAGGCATGAGCTCTAGAAACAAAAATCATACCTGGCATTGAAGAACTAACCCTTAAAACCCCAGAAATCTGTTAGTCTCTTGTCTCTTTGTCTGAAATTTGCTGAAGTTTTACTAGGTTAAAATGTGTACTGTGCTCTCATTATTTCATGGTCCACACAAGAGTGATTCTGTCCACTACCTAAGTCTCCTTCCCTGGGAGTTGGTGGGTGGAAATACATTTTCTTGTATGGTTTCCAAGAAAGAATGTTAATGAACAAGGAGTTAACACCACATTGTATCATACTGGTCATGAAGAGGTAAGCTCTCCCTGCAGGTCTTCCATCATATTCATGCTATTTCTAAAGTATTCCTCCATTCAGGTGATGGGAGATGGAACTTTTTTTTGTGTGTGTGTGTACTGGGAAAAAGATATTCCAAGTAGCTCTTTAATGGCTCAGTAACTACTAAGCACAGTGAATCAAAAATGACCTATCATGACTTCTACACTCCCCTCACAAAATACACTGAGCCATACGGACTCAGCTCTCTGCAATCCTAAACTGCCTGCTGGAGTGACTTGGCTCCGGAGATCAGAAGTCACCTGCCCTGCTGCTGCACAGCTTATTCCACAGCTTTGGTGGGATTCTAGGAGAGGACTAAGCTTTTAAAGTCCTGGGGAGGCAGTAGCAGGCAAAACTGCTACCTTCCACCCCTCACGCACACCTCCTTCCTGCTGCAGAGCAGGCCCAGCTAACATAGAGGACAGCAAACCACTTCCAACACAGCTAGAGTCAAGCATAATATAAGGACTTCTGCTCTGTATGAGGAGCCATCCAGAAATCTTTGGGGCAGAGGGGGAGGGGGGTTGTATCAGGCCAACCACATCTCACATCCTTACAGCATTCAGTCTTCTGCACAGATTGCTTTGCAGCCAGGTATAACCCATGCGAAGGTGCATCTAAGATCTGGCAGTACAGAAAATCTACTGATGAGGCCAATGCAACACTCTCTGGCCTCTTGAATTTGGACACAAGCAATAAAGCACCAAAACCAAGTCTTGAAACCCTCAGGGTTCATCCAGCGGAGAGAGCCCTGCCTAAGCAGAACAGCTTTTATCTCAAGTCATTCATGTCCACCTATTTCCTTTCTGTTACTTTTATTTATTCTTTATCTTGCACCTTCCTGGGGCATGACTTGAGGCTATGCAGGCTTTGCTACATAAATAATAACAGAATGGCCTTCAGCAGGGAGAAAATGCAAAGGTGAGGATATCTGAGGTCCAAGCTTTGGCATCCAGTCTGCAAGCTGGACCTGTGTCAATGTCTCACATACCTATACACTAAGTAAGCTGAGTGGATCACTCAGGCCTTCACATGGCTTAAGGTATAAGTCAGCACAGTCGACTTACCCATACTTGCACCATTTAGTCTTCTAAACACATGGAATTTACATCCTAGCTGTGAAATCCTAGATAGATGCAGGGTCAGAATGGAGAACAAGTTGCTTTTTTATCAATAGCAGATCTCATGGGAGGTTTGGTTTGGAGAAAAAGGCTTTCCAGAAAAAGGCTGCCTCTAAGTTGATCAAAAAGATGGCAAGAGAAGCTGAGCATTTGCACTAGCATTTTGCAGCAAGAACCTAGGTGTTCCCTTAGCTGCCAAGCAAGCAGGCTTATAACAGCTCGGTTCTCACTCAGCACACCTCCCTTCAAAATCAGAAGGAAGATTCCCTGTATTTTGCAAAAGGGTAGGAAATGGTGGGAAGGTATGACTCATTTGAGTCCTCAGCATTGGCAGAGGTCACCTGGGCGCTAGAGGGCAGCACAAGGGGGTGAGCAGAGCAGTGCACATACTAGGGTTGAACACAAATGAGGGCAGACACACTTCTACCCCACAGAAAAGTCCAGACTACTAATTCCTTCTAGTTCAAAACACAATAAAGTGACCTGGCCATGACACTATTAGGTCTGTTTGACTTTAGGTCTTATGGCTCATTGCAGAAACCAGACTTAAGGGTTTGAGCCAGTGCTGTCTCTGGAGGTTGCAACAAGAACCTTCTGCAAGTTTTCCCAGCACAGGAGGCTAATAAGGACTTGCAAAGTAAATTGCCATTCTATATATGAAGAGACACACACACAAAACAAAGATGAAAGTGGAAGGCAGGCTACTATTTTTGTAGAATCTTGTTTGTTCATTAGGGCAGAACATAGGACAGAAGAGACTTTCATGTTGTTTTGACATGTAAGTGGATGACCAAGGAGCCTACAGCTCATCTGTTTCCACCCCGCC
This sequence comes from Haliaeetus albicilla, assembly GCF_947461875.1. Lineage (NCBI taxonomy): Eukaryota > Metazoa > Chordata > Aves > Accipitriformes > Accipitridae > Haliaeetus > Haliaeetus albicilla. Next base: position 44,086,967 of record NC_091516.1, read on the forward strand.
TGGCTTCATATCTGCCAGTCCTGCTCTCTGGCTTATTAGCTGGGCAACACACCTGGCACTTTTTGGTTTTCTGCCTCCACTTGACAGAAGTCACACATGCCTCTCAAATGAGGCATCCATCCTCCCCACCTTCTACACCTTGAGCACAAAAGTGTGCTCAAGTGGCTGTTTTTCTAATGGCATGTGTTGATCTTCAACCACAAGCAAGTACGTGTTAGGCAGAAGATCTTCTCTTTCCCACCAACAGACAAATGACCTTCAGCCCAGGTCTTCAGAGGATTTGGGAGTAAAACCTAGCAGTGGAAGAATTTATCAACCAAAGTGCCAATTTTGTGCCCCTGGAAGGGACCAGGAAGATAGGAGCACAGCATCACGCTCAATAACGAATCCAGTCCTGTCTTGGGAGCTCATTTTTCCACAGTCAGCTGTCTCTTAACTTTTGTGACAAAAAAACCCAAACCATTGAGAAGATGAAACTCTGCAAGCATTATGGCTGGCAAAAATAATTCTTTATTTCCCTGATCATGCAGGCTAGGAACCTGGACTTTGCATGAAACTTAGTCTCTCTTTGAACTTTGGAAAAAAAGAAATGATAGGTGATAGTCTGGCAGCATCCTTAAATTTCTCCATGGCAGGAAGGGTAGGATTCAGTGAACCTACTGACCAAGCTTCAAGTTTTGAGCAAGCTCAGTTGATTTCCTGGTTAGGCCCTGAGCCTCTGAAGCACTTTTCTCATTATCTTCCCACTTTGATTTCAGTGTCTCCCACCATGGAAATCAGATCTGAGCAGGCCAGGAAAAAACCTAACTTCATTCAAACCATCAGAGACAATTTCCCTTTTCCTGCTTAAAATGAGAAGAAGTTGGAAAGAGAGCAGCAAGACTAATAAAGAAAGCTTTGCAATCTAATCATAAAATATTTCTGTATATCCAGATGTTCAAAGAACTGCGGCAAGGGCCCTGGCTACTAAAATACAGCAAACCCTGCAAAAAATAATAATATTTCAATCAAGTGTTTCTTAACAAGACATTCACAAACCAGCTGGTCGATTCATCTAAAGGCTTTTTCCTACATCTTCAAGTGATTACTTGCTACAACAACATTACTTTCTGGGGGAATCCTGAGAAACAGCCGAAACCCAGTACATATTCAATAAAAATCTCTGGAATAGTTGGAGCATTGTCAAACCTCTTTGAAAGACCTCCCTTGGCAGGACTGGATAGGACGTCTTCATCTCCTCAGAAAAATACCAACTATATTACCTACTGCATCTTTTAGTTTGGGGTTTTTTTCCTGATTTTTAAGCTTTCTTCCTTGGAAGATTATTTATATGCCATCACACTGTGGTATGTAAATATGCCATACTGACCCTCTCTGTGCTATCCCACTGACATGGGGACATGCACAGTATCAGCCCTGTTCTCCAGTTGCCCAAAGGTTAGATGGAGCAGGCCAGTTTGAAAGCTCTTGACATGTTATATAAAAAGCAAAAGATAGGGGAAGATTGATGAACTGAAATTAGCACCCACAGGGACAGAGATGATAACCCTCCCTTTCCCAAGGGGCAGTGATCAGAAGATCAGCCAGTATTTCTTTAGCCACCAATGCTGGCCATATAGATGGGCAGTATAGGAAAAAGAAAAGAAAACTGTGGAGCGGGAGCAAAGAGGATAAAAGAGGTAGCTGGGTACTCTTAGAAAACTAGTGCCCAAGGTGGTGAACTGAGGGGACCGCAAGAAAGCAGAGATAGGTTAGCTATGAACATGAGTTCACAGGAGGTGAGGCTTTATTCTGCTGATTCCCAAACCATTTTGGTGACCACATACACTCAAAAGGCACTGGACTTTGCATATTATTTGATTAGTTTTGCATCCCTTCAGAATGACCAACAGATCCTGGGAGTGCCACTGGTTTTCCTGAAGTGGGCAGAGGCCCCTCCAAACCTGCAAGGAATGATTGATTCTAGCATTGCAGAATTTGTTGGGGTAGGAGTGACTCAGTCTGTGGAGTAAAGTCTTTTCATTATCCAGTCTTCAGCATTTTGTAAGTGCAATAAAAGAAAAGAAAATCACTGAAGATGAATTGAAGTCTATTATTCCCCCCAATCACCTTTATGTCACACTTAAGTGGTATATTATTTTACTCCAGCAAGCAAATGGCTTGATTATTGAAATAAATTACATGCTCCCCCTTTTTTTTTTCAAAGAGATAATACAGGTGACCAAGATCCCCTTGTCTCTATAGGCTCCAGTGTGGTTATGTCTTAGCCTCTGTTATAGTAAGGAGCTGGGGCATAACATAAACCTGAAAAGAAACCAAAGCAGACAGGAAATTTGTTCCAGGTAAGTCAGACTCTGCCCAAGGCCAGGATGCAGTCTTGCTCAGCCAGTCTTTGTGGGCTGGCTATAGCTTTACCTTTCTACAGAAAGCCACAGATCTGCTACCCATAGCTGTTAAGTGCAAGAGAAAGATTTACACTGGAAGAGAAGTTCAGAGTGTGCATCCCTAGCAATATTTTCAAAAGAAGGAACAAGCCCTGAATCATTTATGAATCAACATCTCTCCATAATCTGCTTCCAGTAGAAAGTGTTTGCAGTCCAACTCACTGCATCGCAAATCTCTGCAGGGACCTGAAATATTCTTGAAGATGCAAGCAGTTACATACCCATTGTTTTCCCCAGTGTTCACTGTTGGCTCATGCTCCCTTGCAATTGGTTCAGACAGGAAAGACCTGAGGGGTAACTCATGTTACATCTTCTAAACTTAAAAATTACATAATTGAGCTATATTACTATAACACATGGAGGCCTTGTTTTGAACAATTTTACTTTCATCAGCAAGTCCTTCCTAAGAATGACAAGGAATTATGTGCTAGGTATTACCCTCCCATCTAGAAATAAGGCAATATGAAATCTATCCAGCAATGGAGCCAGGAAGTATTTCCAGTCTCCTCATAATCAGCTGAGCTATGCACCTGGTGCAGACTTCACTCACTTCTACAGAAACAACTATGGTAGGAGCCAGGCTGGACTCCTAATTTCACATCATGACAACTTCACTGAATAACCCTGGCCATGCATCTACATAGTGGGCACTCAAAAGCCTTGGAGATATGCCAAATCAATTTACAGAACACTGCAACCATTCCAGCAGAATAGCAGTCTATTGGAGAAAAAAAAAAAATACCACCACCAGCTCCACTCTCCCCAAATCCTAAACCACTCCTTAAATATGTTTAAAGATAACAAAAAACCATGCAACACCAGGTGCATTGTATGGCAGGACTCAGGCTAGCTCTATAGTCAGGGTGAGACATCTCCCATTCGTAAGGCTCTTAAAGCAATGTTTGGAAGCCATTCCTCATTTTTACAGTCAGTCCATCATAGATCCATACTCCTTCTTGCACCCATGACCCGTCTTATCACAAACAAAAGGGCTGGGGGAAGGAACTGAGAGTAACTTGAACATAACAGGTGAAAATGCATCATCCAAGCTGCACAGTGAGAATAAGAAACACATCTGAAGGAACAAAATTAATAGCAAACAAACAACTGGAAAAAAAGAAGTACTATAATTCCCAAAGAACATGTTAATTGTTACTAATAAAGTAATTAATATTTTTTAAAACCTCTGAAAAATTCAACTGGCTATGCAAGTTCTAATTAATACTATAATAATTTATCATAACCTAAAATGAGAAATCTTTGCTCTTCATTAAAGCAATAATTCAGTAAAATTTTATCAGGGAACAACCACATTGGGAAATAGGGCTGGAAAGATCCCAAAGAAATCACACACTCCGTCCTACGACCTTGACTAGGAAGCTGGTTTTGTATCACTTTATCTGATGGATTGTTTTCTCACCTATTACTAATTCTTCAGAGGAAGAAACTCAACCCCAGCCCACTCCCAAGAAGGAATTTAATTTTTTCTCTGCCAGATATCTGGACCCTCGCCACTTTCCACTGCCCCCTCCTTAAGTCAGTATAAACCAGTACTTTGTCATCATGACACGCATGGAGAACTGTTTCTCTCTTCCTCCAAGAGTATATATGGACATATTCCAAACCTAACTGTAAACAGTCCTGGGGGCAGTTCAAGCTGACCCTGCTTAAGCAGGGGAGATGGAGCAGAAAATCTCAAGAGGTCCCCTTCAATTTCAGCTCTTCTGTGCTTCTGAGAGAACTCCTGCTAAGTGCAGGAATTAAGATCCAAACCAGCAGGCACTATCCTTCAGGTAAAGGTTTGGTCCAAGACATAGCATTGTGCTTTTCTGGGGTGGAAAGAAGCTACTGAAGGCTTCATTACTTCTCATTCTCTGATATTCATGATAAATTCTGTCAGACAGATCTGTCTCTATGTATTCATAGACACCTCGTCCAGGAATCTGCCAAGATATTGTGTTGGTATGTGAGCAAAAACTGAGCTGTAAAAGGCAACCATCATCTCCATGTCCACTTTGCTCAGCAAGGGACTGTGCTGTCATTGCTATGACACCCCACCTCACAAAATGAACATAGCACATGACCCAGATGACAACTATGCTCAGAGCTGAAAAGGTAAGAGCCACAGAAGGACAAAGAAAGATTCACAAAGCCTTTTCCTGAGTGCTAAGGAAATTCTAGATTGTTGGTTGTCTCAAAAATGCCAGTGTGCTGTGTGCCTGCAGTAACAACTAAAGCTTCCAAGCCATCCATTCTCCCAGTTATTTTCCTGATTTCAGGAGCACTTTAAGACAGATTACTTACCATGAAAAAGTAAAAAGCAAAAGAAAAGCACTATTTCTCTTTTCTATTACTATCTTATCCCTTGCCTTCCTTGCCTCACCACAGTGAATTATAAGCAAGTTCATTGTCTAAATGTGAGAAAGGAATTTTAATTTTCTGCATGTGCAAAATTTTGTCAGGGATGACACGTGAAAAGCTGCAGGTTAGGATAACTTGTAGTGTACAAGGCAGCCATGAAAAGTTGGATACCTAAGTTTCCTCAAATCAGTCCTGCTGAACATCAAATCTAACTGGTGTTTTCTTTCCCTTGCACCCTGGTAATTGAACTGTAAACTGACACTTTTGCATCCAATCAAGGCATCCTACCAAATGTGCTATAGCACCATGTCAGGAGAGAGAAACTCAGGGTTCTCCACCAAAACTGCTCAGATGAGGGAAATAGGTAAAAGAGTGCTGCCAACAGTATCATCTACCAGAACTCATATGCACAGGCAAAATATTAAGGCAAAAGCTGGAACTTCTCTGCTTCAAAAGAACCAGAAGCCACATTAGTAGTATTCCCCACAGAAATTACTTTTTGGCTGTGACATGCATACTCGCAAAAATAAGCCTTTAGTAAGGACACTGTGGCCTGCAGAACAATGTGTCAGTAATGGGATTTTCTCCAGGGGAGAATACCAATTCGAAAGGCACGGCCAACACAGTCCCCCTGAGACTCTCCAACAGTTTGACAAGGACAAGTGTGGGCTACAGACTGTGGCTGTTTTATAGGCAAACACCATCTGTGCTTACCCCACAGAAGCATGCTAGCACCTATAATGAACTAAATTTGATCTTGCAACATCTTCTCCATGGAACACGTCTCACATCTGCTGAATTTAAATCCATGAAATTCATTTACATTGAAACATTTCTGTTCCCAATAGCACAATGTACTACCAACCTGGAAAACCCTTTCTAACATACCTTGGCTAGAGGAAGACAAGAGAAGCCAGTTCAATAACCTGCACAGAATACAGATTTTGGCAGGGGGCGGAAGGGGGAAGTACATGTGCATTACACTTACAGACAGATTTTCCGTTTTTAATGTCAGAAGTATTCTTACAGCTAGCTTAGGCAAAAAGCCAAGACTTGGCATGTCCCAAACCCCATTCTTATACCCACTGCTTTACAAAGATCCTACACTAAAATTGTTATACTGAGTTGGAGAAGAGAGGAAGTCTGAATTCCCAGCCCATTACAGTGTTTAGTGGCTTAAGGTATGATTTCACCAACTGGAGAGTCTCTTGGAACTTCTTTAGGTCTCATGGCCACCCACATTCCGTATTGATATTTGTGCATACTCATGAGTCTGGTTTTACCAGCTGAGGCAGGGGGTTATGAATAAATCTGTGCTGGCAAAGGTGGGGAGTTATGTTACACCATCCTCTTCTTCTGAGAGCAGACATCCAGATATTTCTCAGCTACGACCTTTAGCACTGCAGTCATTCAGTTGCAAAACTATGAATGGTCCAGAGTTTCAGCTCTCAGGCAAGTTAACACACAGTTTCTCTGCACTGGGGCATAGGGTAGGAAAGCAAAAGTAATTTCAGTTAACCCATGCTACCTCTGCAAAGCACAAGCAACCCTTCACGCAGAAGCAATTTGCTCCATACAGGTGGCTCTCACACAAAGCACTGCACAGGAAAGATGCAATTGCCCATTTTCTGCTCTTTTGTAAACACTTTCCCTCCCCAGCCTCAATCATTTGATTTACCCATCTGTTGTCAGCACAAGAGCTGATCCTTTTTCTCCATTTTTTCATTGATGCTAATTTCGCCAGACTAACTTAAAAACTGTAAGCAACAACAATGATAATAACAACAGCAATAATAGTTTAAAATGATCAAGAGGGAACTGTTCCTTTCATCCAAAGGCAAAAAAGATGGAGATAGCTAACATTTCTTTTTTTTTTTTTTTTCTTCAAGAACCTTCTTTCTAACCATACAGGTGAAGCTATCATCCGGGTTTCTATCTCAAGCCAGCCTTAGATTTAAATGAAATCAGGTCATCCTACCTGAGCAGGTCAGGGAAAGAATAAACAAGTGAGCCCTAATCTAATTATTCCCAACACATCCTTTTTGCTGCAAGCTTAGCAGTATCACTCAATCTTCTTTCTAATTTCTGGGGGTGTTGCTGTTAATTCTTCATATTGCCAGCAGACCATGGGCAGAGAATTGAGAAGTGATGGAGTTTTCTGAACTGTTCATTCATAGTTATGCTGCTGTGTCTTTCTTAGGTCAGAAAGGTAATTATTTGCTTAGGTCACACAGCATTTTCTATCATTCCTTAACTGACTTACTGACTATTTAGAGACACCTTTGCAGAAATACAAAGGTTTCTGGCAGGTAGGCAAATATCAATTCCATTTGTTTATGAAGGTTGGCCTTGCTCTTGTATAGCAAGAAAACTGTACAGAGGTTGTACTCTTGATTGATCAAATTCAGTTACTGATCAGGATCAGAGCTACTGCTTTCAAGAGTCCCTTTACTACAAGAGACTTTCAGGAGTCTTTGCAACTCTGCTCCAATGGCACAACAGTGCTATCCCTCCCAATATTACCCTGTTCCTTTCACAAGTCTTCTTAGACTCCTAGCAGACAATGTGGATTTTGTCAGTGAGGATATGATTTCCACTTTTGATTATGCAACCATCTTCAGCAACAAGTTCTTGAATGCTTGAGATGTGCACCGGGAATCATGTCTCTCAGAAGAATTCCTTTAGGTGTGGGGTCACGGGAAAAAAACAGACCTCCTCACTGCAGGAAAACCAATGCATTTCCCCTGTCCCATGGACTTAAATTCCAGAAAATCAGCTGAGAGAACAAATGAAGGTACAACGAGCAAGATTCAAAACCATCAGAAAGAACTGGATCTTCATGCAACAGGTAGCAGGCTGGTGGAACATGTGCACAAAGTGCTGTGGACACTGGAAGGTGCCACAGGTTCAAGGACAAGCTGGACAAGCTCATGGTGGAAAATTCCACTGAGGATCATTAAATACAGAGAAACTACTTATAGCCCAGGAAGCCCCTGGACTAAAAAGAGTGAGAGAGATGAGAGAAAGTTAGGCAAAGTTATTGTTTTGCCCTGTACTTAAACTTTCATAAAGTATCTACCTTTGGCCAGTACTGGAAACAGGATGCTGAAAGAGGCAGACCATTGGTTTGATCCAGTGTAGACCTGCCCTCCTACACATATTTCTGGCATATTGGATCCCAGAACAGTAAAAAGGCCCTACTGTGAACAGATGATGTGAGACACTGGTGAAACAAACAGTGTGAACTGCCCACACCACACATAGTATCACAAAGGTCTGTGCTGCTTTGCTCAGCCTTTTCAGAACTCAAAAAAACCTACATTAACTTCAGTAGTGCAGGATGTAGGCAGAAATCTGCCTACCTCTTTGCAGAAAAGGACAGCCAAAACTAGCATCTAAATGACAGTAGGCAACAGCTTTTTGGTAAGATTTTCTAAATATTATGTATCCTAGTTACACAAATGGACAGCCAATGAGTTGCAAATTCCCCAGTAGAGTCTGCCTAGTACAAGAGTTTTTTAATTCCACTTTTCAAGTGAGTAATTTCCAGGAAAAATCCTAGAGATTTCAGTGCTGACTGCAATCAGACCCCTTATCTTTACAATGAGCATGATTTATAGCAACTTTATGCTGATAGCCCTCACCCATCATTACCACAACCAGAGAGAGTGTGTCAAAATTCTGTATTCACCCCAAATTATACATCACCCAGGTTTTCCATCCAATGGTTTTGAGTCTTTGCTTGGGACTTACAGAGGCAAAAGGCACAGAGTGCTCCACACAATGACTTTCACAGCCTTTTAAACTCTCCTATTGCTTTGGACAGCTTATGAAATGGCAGGGTTTTGTTTATTTTGAATGACAAATCCAGTTCAATACAAAATCCAGATTTGGCGGTGGAGATCCAGTTTTACAAGACCAATGAATAACAAATTTTTGTCTCTATTCAAATCCTGTATCAAATTAATTTTTGACCTGAACACGTAGAAGTTTATGCCAGTTACTCCTCTTCAAGGAAAGTGCAACTGTGATGGATAGTCAGAAAGATGGGCAGCATCTTATTCACAGCAGCTTCAGGCAACTGTTCAAGGGACCTACTCCCACTGTACTCTTTTTTTCAGCTCCTGTAAACCATATTTCTCTTCTTGTGAACATGGCATCTCAGATACTTCTCCCCATATCCTCAATGCTCATCTTCATTATGTTGTCCCTGTATAAGATCAGCCCCTTCTTGGTTGTGACAAGAGTTCTGAATTTGTCTCAGAAGCACAACTGATGATCAAGTTGGGAAGGACAAAGCAAAAACAGGACTGTCACCATTGTTGCTCCCACAGACCAGCTACAGGTACATCCATCCTCTGCTTGTCTTGTCAGATAACTTGCCTTTGCAGTCACACAGCTGAGAGTACCAAAAGAATTCCACCATATGACATCTTATTTTCATTGTTGCCCTGGGGGGGGAGTTTCTGGTTGTGTTGCACTGTCTCCTTGTGTGGCCACACTCTATGGGAAGGTGTAAGTACACAGAAAGGGCAGTGGGGATAACAAAAACATGAACAGACTCGTAGGAAACATATCCTTGAACTGCTTTCAGTTTAACAGCTCCAGTTCTAACTCCAGTGTGGGCCTCTTGGACACACCATGGAGCAGAAAGTCTGCTGCATCTCTGTGCTTTCAGCTTATCATTGATTTGCCAAAATAGTATGGCTGTGGAAGACAATTCCCACAAGAGAGTCTAGAGGGAATTTGTCTGGTATCTGGCTGACATCCTGAAGACTTCCTTCTAGCTGTGGAAGTGACAGCTATGCGAGTGGTCTTTTCCTCCCACTTCACCTACCTCAACTTAAGATGTCTCCAGTGCAGAAACACTCCCTGCACTGCTTCAGAAAAAAACTCTCCTGCTTGTTGCTATAATTTCTCCAGGTGACTGGTATACATATGCAACACTGAAAAAGTTAAAGGGAGCCACAGCACATAGAAATGGCTCATGATAGTTATGTCTTCCTTTCTATCAAAATACAAAGCAATGTCCCTGAAATATGTGAGACCACATCCATGTTGCCTCTTGCATACTGAATCAAGGCTCAGATGCCTCCTGCTTTAAATGCTACACTTTATGAACACAGTTCTCCTTTGAGAGGACTTCCATACTGATAGAAGGCTTTAGTTTGCTCAAGAAAAGAAGACCAACATCCATCAAACCAGGCTGAAGACCACACAGAGGGAGGTAACATGCAATAACCTGTTCCTTGCACCTATAAAGGGTGCAACGCATTAGAAGACTTAACACAGATATTAACTTGGTTTATTGACTTGAGTGTAACACCAATCACAAACTTTATGGATGCTTTGCCAGCTTTATTCTCTAAATTCTAGAAGATTAGGGACATGTCTCAGTTCCAGGAAACCCACAGCTCCAAGGCAGCTAATAATACAAAACCAGTCAGATTCCAAATTCTGCTGGCAGGATACCTCCTTGTTCCTCTCAAAACCTTCTCCAGTCTCACAGCACCTCTCCTTGTTCCATTTGTCTACCAAGTTTTAACAGGGGCAAACAAAGGAATAAGAGAGTAAACTGTTGCAATGAAGCTGTAAAGTGGACTGCTGGGTAGCAGACATGAAAGCAAGAACAGACCTTCTTTTTGCAAACATTCCAAGCCAACCTAAATCAGGTCTGTAGCTGTGACCATTTAGGGCCTTCTCCCAGGAAGACAAACCTAATGGGATCCATCTCAGCTAATACGGACATCTAGCAGATGTGGTAAAGGAACATTGCCTGTGCTCTCTCCATTCTCCTGAAATGGGAGACCTCCTCTGGGAGGTCCCTTAGAAGCTCAGCTAATATTGCTTCTTTGAGGGGACCTCAGAATCTGTTAGTTAGGTGTGTTAGTTGTATCCATCAGTGTGTTTGCAGAAGCAAGAATAAAAAGGCTCCTGGAGACTACTTGTATTGCTTTGTTAAGTCTGGAATCTGATGCACAACTGATTTGCTGTCAGGCTGGAGGGATGTGCTACAGAAGGGTGTTCTGCAAGGTGTAGTCCCCATTTTAATTAATGCTTGAATGACGACATGGACACTTAACCCATTGTTGCAGTAGTGTAAGTGTAAACTGGGTAATGTAAGGAAGTAAGAGATGCACGTCTTGTTAGGAGACAGAATAATACTTTGCATTACCAGGCAAAAAAACAGCAGCTTTCAAGCACCCCAGCCTTTCTGCAGTTCTTTATCTGGATGATGACAAGCTAAAATGGGCTGCCACACAGGCCAAAATTAGCATCACAAGTGCTCTCAAATAATGGCATGAAACAGACAGGGTGCAAAACCAAAGTTGTTTACCAAAAGAGGAATATTCAAGTGCACAAGTACAAGTACACTCCCTGCAAGGGAGTGGGGACTCACTGGCAGTTCTGCTGAAAAGGAAACGATAGCGATCTAAACTACTGTCACAGCTAAAGCATGGAAGACACTAGAAAAATGAGACTAGATTAGGTTTTGTCCTGCCTTTACAATTATTACAAGATCATGATGAGATAGAAATCAATGCGATGTGCCAGGAAATAGCTCAAATTGCAGATAAAGAGAAGAGCTACTAAATACAGCTCTCCCTCATCCTGACATAGTATGAGTGTATCAGGCAGCAAATCATCCCGAAGTTCCGAGTGATTGTGTTCTGCTAAAAATGTTTAAATGACCTTCACCCTGTTCCTTTTACTGGTGGCCAGAATATATGCCAATGCTGTATTTCATCCTTAACTAGCAAAGAACTACCACATATCCTTTTAAAGACCTCATTATCAACTTTTGAGCCAGAGAAGGAACACAAGCTTACTCATAGGACAAAGTTGTAAATGTCCCCCAGAGGTGATGAGATCTGCTTGACAAAAGCACATTTTTAAAATGTTACATAATGAAACAATCTGTAGTTAAAATGATTTGTGTTACTTTCCATTGTCAAGCTGGTCTATCTAGCAGAGCACTGTAATGAGCTTGTTCAGGAACTTCAATGCTTCAGCTGGAAAGTTACACAGATGAGTCTGTCACAAGTTAATTAAGTTGAAGTTTACATAACGATGAACAGCTTTTCATGACAAATATATTCTTCCACCAAAACCAGTTCAACCCTCTGCCTCCTTCAATGTTGTGGTGGCTTACTGGTTTGCAACACACATCCATATGTCTGTGGTTGTCCTTATCTGTCTGACAGAGATCGCACAGCAGTGAAACCATAGCACCGTTGTTTTTCAGATAGGTCATCACAGCTGAAGTCCAGCCTACTTCTGCCATGACACTGCACTGGAAAACTAAAGGCCATGCCCCAAAAAGCAGTAAGAGCACCACTGGCTGTTTAATTGGTTTCCTCTCACACTTTGTGGCTACAGGCACAATCTTGGAAGAAAGGCATGTTGGGCTCAGGCATAAACTCTGCACTCATCAGATGACTAAATATAATCATACTGATACACATAAATGTCAGTGTAGGTATAAGCCAGATTGAGCTTGTTAAAACCCAGAGGCCTGCTGACAGTACATGGACAGTGTTGAGAAAATGTCTAACAATTAACGGCCATTTGAGACCAGAAGTCAATGACATGTCAGGAGTGAGAGCTAAAGAAGAAGTAGCTCTTCTTCTGATAGCAGGCTAAGATGATGGTGGACAGTAAGAAGAAAGCTCTTTGCTCATAGCTTCTGTTCCGCAATATCCCCTCTGGTTCCCAGAATATGCTGTGGAACAGATAGGACTTCCCATATTGCCTGTGAAAAATTATGTAATCCAAGAGGCCAGAAAGGGAGAAAAATCCCTGCATAGGCAATTCTCCCTCATTTACCAAATTGGCATATGCTCATGACCACAGAGTCAGCCAGAAGTCAGCCAGGTCTGTGAGTGGCTGATTACATGTGTTGTGCTCTCTATTCTTGAGCAGCAAAGGTTGCAAGGGTAGGCCACTTTCTCGAAGGAGAAGACAAATTAAGCCAGTACTCCCTGCTCCTCTCACTGTCCCAGTATGTGCTCCCTGGTTTGTTTTCAAGGGCATGGGAGTGGATTTGAATGACAGAGAAAAAAAAACCAAACAAAAAACACAACAAACCCTGCTCTGCTCAACACAACTAATTCCTTATTTTTTAAAGAGCAGTTACTGCCAGTTTTAATACATGTATTAAAGACTGACTCATGAGTTGGCCCCCTTACAAATGCTTTGTAGTTAAAGAGAATGGGAATAGGGACCTTGTTAAAGTGAAAGCTCTGTTGACCATTTTGCATTTCAAGCCAGCTACCTCTTATCACTTTCTCTATTTGGTTGTCTAACTAAAAGGTTAGCAAACATGAACAGTGAGCATTTGCCAGAACACGAGGAATCTCAGGTCTCTCTGCTTGAACCTTGAACTGAATTTAACTACTCAGAGACTGTCAGTGATATAATCATGGCAAGTCTTTTCGATTTCTTGGTACAAACTTGCACATGGAATGAAAATTATGGGAAATGGTGCATAACAGGGATTGTTCTGCTACCTCTCAGCCTACTGTTCTCATATAATGAATATAGTCAAGGAAGGGTTCCTTCTTACTCATATTCAATGCCCTGTACAGCAATGGTACTCCGCAGTTACTGTGTACACACACTAGTAGGAGGCACAGAGAGGTCACCTTCTCAGCAAGGCTAGTGGTTTATCAAAGCCAGCCTGGTGGTTTTTCAGTGTGGCAATGAACATATCTAACAGATGGAGAGGGAGAGAAAATGCCCTCTCAGCACAGAATGGCTCTTCAAAGGGTGCCATGGGCTTTCTGGGAGGAGAAATCTGCTGGAATTGAGGTTGTGAGCAGGCTTCATCCACTGTGGTCCATGGTGCAGTACACCCAGCAGCAGTACAGAGTACCCGACTTGCACCATATGAACAAGGTCCTGCGCTTACTGCTGGAAGCTCCAAAGCATGCCCCATGCATAAAGGAGCTCATTGTCTCCCCATCCTAGGTCACATTTCTGCCAAAGGTCACCATGGTTTCTCATTGAAGCCAAGGCCGGGTCTTTCTCAGGGAGAGCTGCACATACATTGCCCCAATATAAATTGCTACAATTCTGCTGTGAGTCCAGTTCATCACAAAATTACCAGGTCAACCATGTCATCAAGAGCAGAGATAGAACCAAAGCTCACTGGATGAAAGTCACTGATAGCATTAACCCCTATATGTATGCTCCACTGACAGTTCACCCCAGGTCCTTCAGCAGCACCATGTGAATATTAGCCTTGTAATCCAGACTGCTGAGCTGTGTAAATTAACAGGGTATCATTTATTTGTCCTCATCCTCACTGCTGGGCCCAAGAAGCACCTGGCTTAATGGCAAGTACCAGAACTAAGGCACATAGCTGCAGGGAAGAAGTCGCAGCAGTCTAAAGAAGGGTAACAGGTTATTGGTGGATAACTGGAGTGCTGAGCCCCCAGACAAGTTTTGTTGTTTCATTTCCACACTTCCATCATTGTCCTGATAAGAGGTCACCAGGAAGAATAGACCCTAGCATTTCTATGAAACACAGACAGCAGCTCTGGCCTTACCGAATAGCATTAGCAAAATATCAGTAGCTTCATGTTGTTACCCCCTACTAGCTGCACCATTAAAAACGTCTGCTCCTAAGGAATACATGAGAAAGGGATCCCCAACAGTGTCACGTAGGCAGACAAGGATGATTTACTGCTCTGTGCAGGGTGATAACATGGGCATGAATCACCAGGTGCCTTCAGAGAGCAGCTAGACAGGAGCTTGCATGACAAGGAGGACAGGCAAGAAAGCATTATGAGGGCCAAGCCTACCTGCCCTTCTCACATGGACTAAAGTACTCCTGATCCTATGGGAGTGACTAAACAAAACAGATCCTCTCTGTGCCTCCTCATGGCACTGCAGCAGTCCTGAAGTAGCTGAGACAAGTGATGCCAATGAGATCCTTCTGCTTAGCACTGTGTATTAGACTAGGAATACCACACAGATAGTCTGATCCTGGTGGATACATCTGAAGAAACAGTTCCTAAGCTCTCCTGTTAAGTGGTTTTAGTGCTATCTTAGCACCAAAGTGAAACAAAGAGAGCTAACACCCTGACAGGAGAGTTCATGAAATGAGGAAAATAAGACGACTGTAAGAAAGCCCAACGTCCATGATAGCTATTGAGAGAGGATGGAAAATTAACCATGAAAGTCAATATAAAAGCACAACATCGAGGAGATGCTGAAAAACATCTGAAATCATGTGTAAGTGTGTCTCAGATGCTTTCAAATTTCAAATGGCACTCAGATCATTTGAAATCAAGTGTGGCCTTCCCTTTGACGTCAGTCATCTTTAAGTCAAGGCCTTCTAGAGCCTTCAAGGCCCTCAAATCACATGACTGGCTTTTAGCTTCTGTGGTATCTTTGATGAATCCTTCCCATTGGAGGAAAACTTCCCTACAAAGATGAACAGCACTTCATTCTTACAAACTGTTTGAAGAGAGAAGAGTGTGATCTTTCTCTTTTGCTCAAAGTGAGCTGCACTTGGAACAGATCTGGCTCTTGCCATAACCAGTGAACTCAGCCATCAGCCTGGTATAGTGTCTCCCAGAATATTTGCATAGTGCTTTCTTACCAGCCCACTCCTCCCCAACACAGGGAAGTTCAGCACAAATACAAGAAAGAGGATTTTCCCAGGCCCTTCTCCCTGAGCTCTTTTCTGATCCCTGAGGAACTTCTTTAAGCCCCAAAGCATCAAAGGCAGATTTTGGCACACATGGATACTTCTTTCATGTGTTGCTGAAGCCAAATGGAAATCCAGGCAGGTTAAGGAGAGCATTCATCTCACACTGTATAGAACAGACTTTGCAGGTCTGAGACCACTTTCAGAGACTAAAGTAGTAAGTGAGCAGCAAGACAGCACACTACAGCTGAACTTGGGTAATGGGACTTTCCAGAGGAGGAATGGGTAGGCTTCGTCTGTCCTGCCATCAGGAAATGTATTTACAGCATCAGGTTTCCACACCATCAGAGACAGAAATAAGAGCAGAATGCCAGCTGCCTTTTCACCTGGCAAAGTTGTCATGCTTGAATGTGAAGATGGAAACAGCGTGAAGGCACACTGCTCAGCTGCAGGTGATGCGATAATACAGCAAGAAGTCATGCTAGGTATCCAGCCCAGAGACAGAAGGTACTCCTCCCACCACTTAGAGTCCATGCATAAATCTGGTGCTGGGTTCCATCCACAGCTTCATCCCTGCTGCAGAAATCTACCTAGAGATATCTACCTAGGAGTGCAATTTGACTTTCAATGTCTTCAGGGATTAAGAGCTCTCATTGGATCCTTTCCCTCCTTGAACTTCACGGGAAGAGGAATTTTAATTTCCAGGTTGTCCTGCACTGAACAGATTTGCTTTTGTTCTGTTCCCTGAGCTTTAAGTGAAAGGAGAAAATAGATGAGGAAATGAACACGACACTGAGACAATGACAGTTTCCATTAAATACAGTATTCTTTAGCATGGACCACGTGTTAGCTGGCTGTCATGTCCTTAACCTAAAGGATAATTCTGTTACCAAAGACCATGTAGGATGGGTTGTTTTCAGCTGGAGTTTGGTCACCTCCTGTGCAAACTCTACCTGGATGACTTATTTGGCCTCCTGATGCCTCTGATGATTTGTTAGAGAATTTGCAGGTGCATTAAAATTATAAATAATGTACGAGTGTCAACATGTTTTATATATTCACTTCAAACAAAATGTGAACTGTGCTGTGACTGCATTTGCTGACTTTGGGCTTATTTTGGATTTAAAGCTTATTTCAAATCTTTTATAAATTAGACCATTACCTTTTTTTCTTGCCACAAAATGCACTTTTCATTGAATTATTTTTGCATTCCTTACTGCCAGCCAAGGTTATTCTGTGATGCCTGTCACCCAAAAGCTACTAAAATTAATGCTTGTCAGTTAATCCCAACCGTAATTTCCAGGTAACCAACAAGGCAAAAAATAAATTTCTTTATCAACTCCAGTCTCTTTACATCTGCTTTATTCCCAACTGTACCACAACCAGTTATAACTGAGCTGCAGTTTAATCAACTAAGTGGGCCACCCTGTGAGGAAACAGGAAAAAAAAAAAAAAAAAGAAAAAAGGAAAACAGAAAGAAGAAGAGAGAATCTAGGTCACTCTGTTCTTAAGACAACAAAATAGATAATTGCTTCACTCCAAAGCATCCATGCTGCACTTGGAGTATGTTTGACACCTTATGTAACTAATACCATCTCTAGGTTAGCCAGCCACTTCCTAATAATGTGTCACAAATGCCTCTTCCACACACATCCAGCAATGGAGATGGTATATCTGACCCATCCTTTTCAGACTGTGTGGAAGCAAGAAATACTGCAACCCATGAGATTTTGAGGGGATTTTTGTGAGTTTTTAGGAGAAGGGGAAGAAAAACTCTGTGATTATTTTACTTGCATCTGGAAGAAATTAGCAGAAATGCTGGTCTTCAGCTGCTGTAGACTGACAGATCTCTGTCAAAAAAGACATGTTTAGAACAGCTGAAAACTGTAAATTACATTATGCTGTATCAGAGCAGTGCCTGTGAAGGCTCAGGATCCTATTGTGCAGAATCAGGCCCTGGGTTTCACTGGTCATCCAGAGCCTGTCTCTGTTGGGCTAGATTAGCTCAATTGATCTCTTTTAATTTGGACTAATTTTTTAAGCACATAAAAAGGACCTAATCTTCTACAATACCAAGCAAAATACACACTAAAGTGAGCCCTAAATAAATATCAGACAAATAACCACATAAGAACCAGTAATAAGACAGCATGTCTACAACTGAGAGAAAAAATAATGGGTGTTCTTAACTCAGGGTGGCTAATTCACAATAGTTGGCTGGAGTTAAAACAGCATGGAGGCTAACATACCCTGCCTTTAACCCGGGGAGAGGATTCAAGATGGAAAGCAGAGTTAAAACTGTAGCAGCTTTGTCTTCACTCTAGCTGGTGTGGAAGCAGAACACTCTTGTCTGTGGTGATGATCAAGAGGATGTGTTTTACCCACCTATTTTAAGCAACTGTTAGCGCAGCTGCCAGCATAGCAGGAACACGTATACTGTCTTGGAGGAGAGAAACTGAGGTCAAAGCAGAAGCAGTACCACCTGAAAAGTTTTACCAGATGACAGTTAAAAAGCAAAACCAGAAATCCCAATCAAGTGTGTTAGCCATGAGGCAAGTCATTGTCTGCCTGACAGGAGAACTCAGGCCACATGACCAGAAAAGGGAGCACCTTGACATGGTGTTCAGAGAGATATGCATTGCACTGGGATCTCTGCCTGGCAGAGTGCTCGCTGGCAATACAACAAGATGCACAGTCAGCAGAAAGGGATGGCACATTCCTCTTCTCTTCCAGAAGCCAACAGCTTGTTAAGGGAGTGATCTGGTGTCCTACCATCTGTGTGTGTGCCCTTGCTGAAGGTTTCCTTTGGGTAGGCACTCCTGAAGTTATCAGGCAGTTTTAAGGAGAGTTATCAGCTGTGGGGACAGAGCCTCACAATACTACAGGAGACATTTGAGCCCAAGGGATTCAGTCCTGCATGTAAAACACGCCTCTTTTCCTGGGTGCTAAGCCAGCATAAGGCACTCTCCTGAAGCGCCTAGCTGGGTACAGATCTAAGTCATATTAGAATGCGAGCCTAAGTCCAGGATATTTCCAGGGTAGAGAGCAGGAGCATAAAGTGAGGAGCACAAACTGAGTCTAAAAATCTGCCATCACAAGTAAAATAGTAAATATTGGTGCTGAGAAAGAATAGCTTGTTCTCACAACTGTTCAAAACTGGGAGGAGATTCCAGGGAAATATATAGTTCTGAAATTATTTATTTCTGAACTGTAGCGTAAAACAAATGAACAAATGTATTGAAAACAGCTGCTTCCATGTGAACTGCAGGCAGAAGTTCCCATGGAGGGAATTTCAAGCTATGCTTGTCATGTGAAACTCAAAACCTCTGCCAGGCGGAAACACCACAGTTGGAAAAATATCAAGTGTAGCTGTGAGCTTGCTTCACTCAGAAGCAACCTGACCAGCTATTCTAGAAATTACTTTGTAAATCCACCAAGTCCTTTGAAAAAAATCACTTTCAATCTGATAGTTGATTTCAAATCATCCTTGGGGAGCAGTGAGGTGATATAGCTGGCAGACCTCTCCTCCTCTCATACAGACACAACAGGGCTAAAAAGTTTTCAGAAAAGGGAAAATTAATCACAGCTCTGTGACAACCTTCTCCAGAGCGGCACACTGCTCATTCCCACTGAGCTGGGCCAGACCCCTGGACCCCATCAGAGACCATCACATATTGTAACAACATAAAAATTGAGCGTAAATACTAAACCTCCTTTAAAGACAATTTTGTTATTATGGACAGTCTTACAGTGAAGAGTCAAAGGTGTTGTCTGCTTTCTATAGAGGTACTCAGGACAGAAAATTATTCCTGCCTCACTGGCCCTATCTCTCTGGGCATGTACAACTACACTGATAAATTATTTGAAACCCATCTGAGACCCAGCTTCCATTTCTCCCTGCTTCCCCCAGCAGCAAGCTCCCCCAGCACATCTGTCCTTTTCCACTATTCAGAAACACTCTTCTAATTCCTGATTCAAGTATGTTCATGGCCAATTTATTCACATGTCCTTTACTTTAAGTAGCTCTTCCTTCACTGCAGTGTTTACCTCTCTCATGTATTTAGAGAGAGCAGTTGTGTCCCTTCTTAACCTTTTTCCTCAGCTTTTTAATGCATCTCCATGTAATTATAAATTTTCTCTTTCATGCTCCTTTTAATCTGTCCCTGTGCGGCTTGGCTGACATGGAACAGGATCTGCTGATATTTAAACTGTGCAGTAAGAAAAATACAGAGGAGAAAGCTGCAATTGTCATAAGTTTTTTAAATATACAAAATGAAAAAAGAAAAAAAAAATCAAAAAAGACTTGTCTATTTCTAATGGGGACTGGTGTTTTTCTAAACACTCTCCCAAGTAGTTTTATTCCCAGCTAGAACTGTGCCCAGGAGTTGCTATGTTGATAAGCTGGCAGTTACTAAAACCTCTGAATATTTTCTCTTTTGCCTCAATTTTTTGTTTGTATTTTGTTTGTTTGGGTTTTTAAAATAAAACTTATTTTATTTAATGAAAAATTAAATCTCAAGGAAACTGCAAAGAGAAATTGGTTCATTCATAAAGAACAAAACATTTCACTCAGTAAGAGCCACACATTGATTCAGGGAAGAGTGGCATGCTGTCACAGGTTAAAAATACATCTGTTTGGATATAATGTCTTAGTCTCATGCAGTCTTTCAGGTTTGTGATGAGTCTTTCTCTTCTTGGTTGCCGAGAAAATACAAACTGTGTTTAAAAGCTTTTCATGAAAAAAACATGTTTTAGTAAAACCCTTCCAAAGTCCTCTTGCAAATTAAAATTTTAATACATGCATTTTCAAGGAATTTAATGGACACGTACACTTGGGACAGGCACTGGAACAGAGACCAGGCAGTCCCACACAGTTTCTGCCCCTTCAGGGGACATGCAGAAAGTCTCACACTACATGCAATAACATGGTGGGAGGGAGGCAGAATGAACAAATCATGCTGCAAAACCTTAAGTAGCTGCTAAGAAGCTTCATTCTTGTAGGTACTGACAGATTGAAATTGTAAAAAGATACACGCCAAAGTCAGCAGATTAAATTTATTGTTTGTATTAATACATTTCTGCAGTGACAGCACCCACCCAATTTGAATCAGCTCATTTAAAACTGCAGGGCAGGGGGAGGAATCAATTCTCAAATTGCACAGTGTGATCAATTTCTCCCTAGTAGAGAGACACAATTTGTTTACGGTATTTTGTTTCTAGCACTGTGATTTGTACCAGTGATAGAAAGGTCACTAGTAACCTTTGCCATGTCTGTAATTGCAGCTGTTAGCCTTTAGCAAACCACATGATCATCTGCTCAGCAACCTGTGGAACTTTTCAGCCAAGCTTTACATCATTTGAGACCCATAGTCCATCCACTAAAGCCAACCTGCAAGAAACAGAACTGACTATATGTGACGCTCTCACAGTCAAGCTGTAGGTGAGAAAATAAGACAGCAACCAACATAGTTCTCAAAGCCATAACTTAGCAAATGTTTAAGGTTCTGTGTAGCGTTGAGCAAGCACTTCATTTCAGCACATGGAATGAGTATACAAAGACAGTGCAGAGTTGCAGCCTCCCAAAGAGGAGCGTCCAAGGCTAAGGAAGAGAGCCCTCTGCCCCACCACTGAAAGAGGAGAGTCAAAGAACTTGGAAGAGCCTCAGCATGCTGCATCTGCAGCTGTTGGAAGTGAGAGTAGAAATTCTGCAGCTTTGAGGGACTAATGTCCCAGAGTCCTTAGCCATTCCTCACAAGACTTTCCTTCCAGCCCTTTCACGAGCTTTGTTGCCCTCCTCTGGATGCATTCAAGTACCTTAACATCCTTTTTAAATTGCAGGGCCCAGAATTGCACACAATATAGGCAGAAGTTATCTGAGAACAAAGGTGGATGGTCCCCCAACATCTACCACTTGCTACAGTGGGCTGGAGATGTCCTGTGTCATCTCAGATTCTCCAGTCTGTGATTTGGAAGCACCTGCCTGCAAAATTAAAGACCTTGTGTGTCACAGGTTTCAAGGATTACAGGCAAAATAGACCCCAGAAGTAAATACCAGCACTACCTGCTGGCACTACAACTTGCAGTTCTGCATTACAGTTTCTCTCCTGCTCCAGGACTTCATAAATTAACATAAGCAGTGGAGAACAGTCTAGCTGATGCATGAGGTCCCAGAGCAGGAGGGAGGCTCAGCAGAGAACTGCAAATGTGAGAAACAAGTGGCTGAGCTGGGGGAGGAGAAGGCAGGAACCACTGTGTTTATTTCAATGTCTCTTCCATCGTGGACAGGTCTGCATTGCCTCTAACTGCACTCAGTCTCACTGACTTCTCCAGGGAAAATCAAGGACTTAACCCACACATCACAAGCAAATAAAGTGAGAAAATGAAGCAGCAAACTACACACTTCATAAGCCACACAGAAGGCCACTGCTAAGATGTTGCTAAACACTAGTACAGTTCCTATTCAGACTTATCTGGCATTCACACACCCTCACATCTTCACTAATGTAAGCTTAGCACAGGGGCTGCTTTTTCAGAGCTTATGGACAGTGACTTAAATCCCATTATCTTCAGGAGGGTTTAAATCTCTGCCTACCTTCGAGAACAAGGGGACTCCCTCTGGACTGTTTTGTGGTGTACCTAGCTGAACCAAAACTGCCAGTAATGGACATGAAATAGGCAGTCCCCCCCTGCTGGCATATACCAGGTGGCAATCTGGTCACATTTGTCTTCTGCCTACAGTATTTTAAGAATCTGTATGAACCAAAACAAGTCTCCACTGAATCTTGACAGAATGAACGCCAAGCAGCAGTCCTCACTCTAAGCTGCTGCCAATAAAACAGAAAATCATGTCTGTAATATAGCTCAGTGAATACATATCCAGAAACTCAAATGTACCCTTCCTCCTGATGAGGCTTGCATTGCACAATGAATTCAAGGGGTACTGGTAGCATGAAGAAGAAATTTAGACAGTACCATTCATATGCATCATTATTTATGAAATGAGTTACATGATCTATCCACAGGCTGACGCTAGAAAAAGTCACTATTTAAGGCAGGCATCCCAGCTAGACATTTCTCCTATACATGGCAATAAAAGGAGCACATCAAAAAGGGCCCTGCGCAACACCATATAATAGAGTTAGAGCTATTGTGTCTTCCATATATCCATACCTTCACAGCATTCTGGTCCGCACAATGCTAGTTTCTGCTGTAAGAAATCTCTCTCTTCAACCACATCATGATCCCACCTCAAACAAATCCTCCTCACCTTCCCATGAGCTTTTCCCTTTTCTTTTTCTATATGAAAATGTCTAAGACCCTTGGCCCTCAAGGCCCTCCTAGTAATAGGATGACAGCCAATAGAGCTTCATTAAGTTTATTGTCTTCTACTTCAGCCCAGTTTCCCTATTTGTCCAAGCCACCAGTGACAGTGGAAGTGAGACAGTGTAGTATGAGAGGTGTTAATGCACCCTTTGCTTTCACACAAACCTATGGAGAAATAAACATTCCTCTAGGGAATTCCTCAATTCCTCTAGGGACCATTTCAGGTCCTCCACTTTCAGCTTTTTGCTGGGAAGTCATACACCTCAGTCATGATGACAGTGCTCCAGAGCTCTGTCCTGGCTTGGTAAAGAGCACTCCTAATGTAAAATGCAATCATGAAATCACTCTGGTTGTCTTCATTTAGCAAACTGTCACAGGAACAGCAGAGTGACCAATCACCCTAGGTACACACACACCTATGTCTGTCTGCTGGTGTAGCAAGGTCAGAGGTACAAATTATCCCTTTGCTGTCTCTTACTTCTACGGAAGAAGCAGCAATTTTAAGCCTCTAGGCTTCCTCTTGCAATTTTCTTCTTGTTGTCCTACACAGCTAATCAACATCATGACTGCATTTCATCTCTATGGCTTCTGTCACTGTCAGACAATAAACAGAGTGGCTTTCACACAGGGTGCTGAAAGGTCTCAGGAGCACAGAAAAAGCCACAGAAGCAAATTGGCCAAATAAGCTAATATTTTGTACTGCTTTTCCTGGACCACAGTCCCCACTGCTAATGAAAGGGTCAAGGATTTTACCTTGAAGATGCCAGGGATTTGCAAAGACACATTTCAAATTTGTCAACCACCAGGCAAAGACTCTGCTGCCAACACCAGCAGCAAAGTCCCAGTGCTGGCAGCACAGCAGAGGACGGCCTTCTACTGCACAGAAATAGCAGGCTTCCGCAGGCTGCCTTTAACAACAAGTAAGGGAAAGAACACATTCTACTTCAGCAATACAATAACCTGCCAAACTGATTTCACAAAACCTAAATCCCCTAGTCACACAGACTTCCAAACAAAGCAACTCTACACAACATAACCGCCTTTCCTTGCTTGCTAACTTAGCTCACCTACCTTTCAAAACACCTCATTGCTTTCTTCCCATCTGACTGGCAAAACTCCAAGGAAAAACAAATCTGATTGTCCTATGCCGTTAGGGACACAGGAAATGTCTTCAAGGATTGCTTCAAAGGCAATGGGAAAACTCCCACAGGAACATTCTGCTAAGGCTACTGTTTATTGTTAATTAAAGAGCGTGAGACATCCTCTTCCTCAATAAGGTGAGTGAGGAGGTGGGAGAACAATGCTGTTTTCTGTCCAGTACCTCCTCTGATCACCCCAGTATGAAGAAACCTGGTCCCAAAGTTCTCATATGCTTCACAGCCCTGCAAAGCTCTGTCCAGCAGGAAAAGGGTAAAAGCACCCCACCTGCAAACTGTTTTCAAATCCAGGCTCTTAGCTACCACAAGCTCTGGCCTAAGCCCCGCTTTGGTGCTGGATGCTGGAAAGAGGAAATACCATACCTATAATGCTCAGGCAAGGAAACCAAATTGGCCCTCGGCCTTTGTGAGGTATCCGCAGCTGAGATAGTGAAAGGGTTAAGCTATCATAGCTGTAGGTGGTCTGCAAGCAATATCTATAGCAAGTCTGATTCTCTGTAAATTGGAGGCAACCTTACTGACAAAATTGCAATATTTTTTCTTCTTTCTTCCAGGAGTGCCAGAAGAGATTTTGAGGATGGGATAAGAAATTTTGCACCATTCAAAAAATCCCAAGCAGATAGCAAAATTAATTCAGAGGTGTTCTGGGAAAAGCCACATTAAACTAAAATCACAGAGCCATGAAATCCACAGGAAGATCTCCCTGAAAGTGGGGATAATGTATCCTAGCCAAAGCAAGCTTGTCATCGAACAGAGGTTTGGTGCTTTGCTCAGTTCGGGCATCTCCCTCTGGATGTTGGAACTGGAAGACAAAAAGGGTTCTGGCCCCATATTAAGGAAACAAAATGTAACCTTTGGTCCTTGGCTTGCTGTGCCAGTGCAGCCAGATTGCATGCTCACATCAGCTTGGTCTTTATCTCCAGTGGGAAACAAGTGCCTAAAACCACTTTTACTATCCATGCTACATTTGCTCTGAGAGATCTTGTTTTTCCTCTTTGAAACTATTTCTAATTTAAAAATAGATCTCTGCTTAATAAATGAACATTTCCTGGATTTTACCATTCTGGAGAGACTTCTCCTTTATTGAGTAAGTGGGCAAGTTCCAGACACATTTTGCTAAAACATTAAGTCATCTGGCAGAAGAGCTGGTGCCCTGGGCAGCATCTTGACAGACATCAGAAACTCAGGCTTCACCAAAAGATGCTTTTTTGAATTTGCCTTCTTTTGACCAAGCACCTCCTATTATAATGCAAATTCTGATCCTGGCATGCAACATTATGTTAGAATGAATGCCTGCCCAGAATAAATGCTGTTAAACACAGGCAGACACTGCTTCCAACTCAGGTTAGTCTCTAAGCTGCAAGAAAAGGCATGCATCTCAGCTATTACTCCTTTGCTGCAACCCTCCTCCCCCTGCCTTTAACTGCAGTCTCTAAGCAGTTATTTCCCTTCAGTGGATTCACAGATCTCCAGCTGCAGTAGCTATATCTCCAGTTTGCAGGTACACTTGTTCATTTCTGTGCAAGCAACCTTATTTACACCATAGTGAACAGTGCAAAATTTGCTCTTCTCAAAACTATTTCTCCTTCAAAACAAGCACTGAAGAATAATGAAATGTAACACTGCTACCATATGAACTGCTATCTTCTCAGATAGGTATCTTCATATCTTGCTATTTTGTGCCATCAAATTAGACACTTTCTTCTCCAGTTTGATCTTCCCATTCAAAACACCCCAAATAAAACTTGGGTTGCTTGCTCTATTCTTGACTGTGAGAATTTTGCTTTCTTGGTGAATAAAAAAAAAAATACAGTTCCTTTGCTTTCAAAGATGAAAATCATGTTTCCATGCCATGGAGAGTGTCCCCCAGTAAATGTTGAAGCTGCATATGACATCAATAACACCATGCATGAAACATTCCCACAGTCCCATGACTCTATAGTTTCTCCAAAAAAATATGAATGGAAAATGCACACATGAGATACAGTACAAAAGAGAATGATCAGAACCACTTCATCGACTTCCTCTGAGGACAACTATTCCAGTTCTCAGGAGCAGCCAGCAGAGCAGCCAGCATTCAGCATTGTCTCAGTGACAGCTTTGTTTTGACTGAATGTTCAGGCCAAGCAGCCCAGAAAGGCAGCATAACTGTGGCCTTAACATAACAAAGGAAGCATAACAAAGGCAGCATAACAAAGGAATCTTATTTCCAAATACTTCCGTGTTGTTTGCAATTTCTCCCCGCCACACCACTGCCTTTTCTATTTCCCACCATTAGGTTAAAACAATTCATCACACATGGAAGGAAATATACTGAAACCATAAAAGAGGTTGGCTTCAAATCCAGGTGGCATGTGTGGGGGATACTTTATTACTGTTTCCCTGCTTATTGTGGCAATATTCTTATCAAAAATAACTCTCCAAATACCAGGTACAAAAATTTCTGCACTGGCCCTTTTTTTGGACAAGGTCTGGCCAACATTTGCAGAGAGGATGAAAAGGGTGCTCATACAGATACACAAAATGCTACTCTTTCTTTGGGTTTACTCTGGCTAAACCTGTCTGCAGCCTTTGTAATACCTGCCTCAGTGGCATGGCATGAAGCAAAGCAAGACCTGCACGCTGTACAGCAGGATATGCAGCCAGCTGGTCCGGTGCCAGATTAGGCAAGACGCAGGGCCTGCACACCTTTTGTGGGAGGTCTCTCCCCTGCCGTGGAGCTTTGGTCGCTGCTTGTTGCTGCCCTCTCCTGCTCAGATTCTTCAAACACTTGGCTCTGGGATCATGAATCAGTGAAAGGCATGCTCTTCCGGGTCCCCAAACAGCTCTTCCAGCTGCAGACCCCAGCAGAGGCTCATAGCAGCCATCCCCTCTCTTGCCAGGTGCAAAGGGGATGGGGTGGGGGGGAATGCAAGGCCCCTTATATGCCAACCACACTTACCTCCTAGAGCTTGTTTCATAACAAAGTCCATGGTGATGGCTTAGGGGTGCTGTCCACCTTCACAGCTCACATGCACAGGGACCAGGAATCCTTGGAGGGCAGCCTGTGAAGAGGCACAATCAAAAGAGGAATAGTGTCTCTAGGAGGAGAAAAGGCTGATGCCGGGTCATTCTCACCTCTCTCCCCACAGCTTTCCTTCCCTTGCCTAAGTGCAGGCAAGTTTCCAACCCCCCATCCCTGCAGACCTGGCTATGCAGGACAAGGCACCTGGGGAGCTGAGCTGCATGCTGGCGGGTGGGGAACGGGCAGCAGGAAGAGGAGGTAAGGGGACACGGCTGTTCCCCCAAGCAGGGCAGGTGGCCGCGAGCGAGCCCGGAGGAGCAGTGCGGCTCCTCCCGGCTTGTCTGCTGCAGACGGGCAGGAAGGCGTTAAACCTTTGAACTTTCTCGTTTCACCGCCTGCCTCTCGGCCCCTCGGTTTTCGGAGGGCTCGCTCTGGAGTGACAGCTCCGCCGGGGACCGCCAAGGGGGCATTTGAAGGTGAAGCGCTCAGCAAGTGCCCGGCAGGGCAAGCGGGGGAAGTTGGGGCGACTTGGGTGCGGATGCAGCCCAGGCGGCGGGATGGAGAGCACGGATGCGCGGCAGGCTCCCCCGCACTAGCCCTTCGGAAACCTCACCCAGATTGCCCCCAGCGCAGTGCCAGCGAGAGCTGCACCTCCCCAGGAAGAGCCGGGACGACTCAAGGTTGAGACCGGCCGGCCCCAGGTGCAGCACAGCAGCCCCGCCGCGCAGGCTGCTGCCTCCCTCCGCTGGCCCCGGCCGCGGGGAGCGGCGGGCTCGGCTCAGGGGCAGGCTGCCCCCCCTCGCCCGGCACCGGCTCCGGTGCCGCGTCACAGCCGTGCCGTGGGGCTGCGCAGCCCGCCAGCACCTGGGAGGATGAAGGCTTCCCCCTTCCCTGCGCGCCCACACCCCACCTCTCCTCGCTGCCCTGCCTCACGTCGGCCGGCACGGCACAGCCCGCCCGCCCCGGCGCCGATACCTTGCTCGGCGGCGGGCGCTGTGCTGAGTTGAGCCGGGCCGGTGGCAGGTGGCTGCGGCGGCTCCCCTCCGCTCCTAGAGGCTCCGGCCGGCGCCCATGTGCCTAAGGGCTGCCGGGGAAGTTGCGGATGCGAGGTGAAGGAGAGAGAACGAGTCCAGAGCTTCTCCCTACTTTCCCCCGCGCCCCCCTTTTTATCACAGGATTTCCGGACCATCCCACCGACACGGTCCCTCCTTCCTCCTCCCCTCGTTGCGGGAGCTGGGCTCTCTCCCTCCCCCTGCCTCCGGCTCCCCCGCCCCTTCCCTGCACCGCCCTCGCCCCTCGATGCTCGCCGCGGAGGAGGTCCTCAGCGCTCCCCAGCCCCTCAGAGGGTTGCGTGTGTTTGCATGCGTGTCCCCCACCCCATCCCCGGCTGTCTGCAGCAGCCAGGTGTCCTTGCGCTTTGCTGTAGGGGAAGGAGGGGAGGTCGTCAGCCCGCTGTTGCATTTAGCAATTGCTTCCTTGCACCTTCTCGGGAGTCAGTGTGTGCGCGCCAGGAGAAATCTCTGCAAATACTGCTTCCTGCAAAAAGGGGAGGGTGGGGGCGGCGATCCGCGTCCTCTGTTCTGGGTCCTTCCCGGAGATCCCCTCTCATCCCCTAGGTCCTGGAGGGAGTTGGAGAGGTAAGGAAGAAGACAGGGAGGGAGCAGAGGCTTTTTCTCCCTCCTCCTTCGCCTCGGATTTTATTGTGGCCGGAGAACCATCGCCAGTTGCTCGGCTCAGTTCTCTCGCTATCCAGTGGTGTTTGCAGCCCAAGAGGAAGCTGGGGGTGGGGGTGGGGGCTGGGGGGTGGGGGCGAAGTCCCCTCCCTGCCGTTGCCGCTTGAAGGGAGCGACTGCCGCGATCCATTGTCCAGCACGGATTCGGGACGGCATCTGGAGGTGAGGAGGAAAGAGCTGCGTGCGCTGCGAGCGCTACGTAGCAAAGCAGAGCTACAGCCCCTCACGGCACCGGCACCCACCTTTAGGGCTGCCGAGAGCCGGCTTGGGGCTGGGTAGGGAGGGGACGAGCTCTGCTGCTGATGCGCCCTTCTGTCGCCGGCAGGAGAGGTGGGACAGCAGCTCCCAAAGCAACAGACACGGGGCTAAAAGGGGGGTGGGGGTGAGAGATGCGGGATGGTGCTGGCAGAAGTGGGAGCCTGGGGGTGGGGGAGCAGCGGCGCCAGCATCCTGGGGAGGCGCTGGCATAGCCCGTTGGGCGACCTCGTCTGAAGGTCGAGGGCGCCGGGGCCGCACCTGGCACCGCGGGGAAAGGCATGCAGGTGCTGCAGGCACGGCAGGCAGACCAGTCCCTCTCGGGGCAGCGATGCCAGCCACCAGGGCTCCGCAGGCTGCAAAGCTCTCGGGTGCCAGCTGCAGATGCGGTAGGGCATGCTTCTATGCCCAGGACAGTGCCTACCCACCTGGGCCTGCCTTGGTGTCCCATGTCTATCAGCATTTAAGAGGCATTTGGACAATGCCCTTAATAACATGCTTTAACTTTTGATCAGCCTGAAGTAGTCACGCAGTTGGACTAGATGATTGTTGTAGGTCCCTTCCACTGAATTATTCTATCCTAGTCTAGTCTAGTTGCTCCCAGAAAGCCACTTTTCCAATAGACACTAGCATCAGCCTAGGAAGCTCGGCTGGTGTCCTGGTTTCAGCTGGGATAGAGTTAACTGTCTTCCTAGTAGCTGGTACAGTGCTATGTTTTGAGTTCAGTATGTGAAGAATGTTGATAACACACTGATGTTTTCAGTTGTTGCTAAGTAGTGTTTAGACTATAGTCAAGGATTTTTTAGCCTCTCATGCCCAGCCAGCAAGAAAACTGGAGGGGCACAAGAAGTTGGCACAGGACACAGCCAGGGCACCTGACCCAAAGTGGCCAACGGGGTATTCCATACCATGTGCTGTCCCATTTAGTACAGGAACTGGGAAGTGGGGGTGGGGAACTGCAGCTCGGGGACTAGCTGGGTGTCGGTCGGCAGGTGGTGAGCAATTGCCCTGCGCATCATTTGTACATTCCAGTCCTTTTATTACTACTGTTGTCATTTTATTAGTGTTTGCGTTATCATTATTAGTTTCTTCTTTTCTGTTCTATTAAACCGTTCTTATCTCAACCCACGAGTTTTACTTCTTTTTCCTGATTTTCTCCCCCATCCCACTGGATGGGGGGGAGTGAGTGAGCAGCTGCATGGTGCTTAGTTGCTGGCTGGGGTTAAACCACAACAGCTGGGTAGGCATGTGCTGCACATTTACTAACAAATTTCAGAAAGGAAGAATTAATACCAAGAGGGGGTGGGCAACCCTCATGTTTTAGCCTTAACTCACCCCCAGCATTTCTAATCCAAAGGCCATACTGATATCTTTCTGATGCTCTCTGTTCCATTCATGCCATAGCAGTAGCTCAGCATAGATGGCTGTGGCCAAGAAATGAACCTGGGAGCCTGCTGGAGTTGTGTGGGCAGGTTCCTGTGCAATTAACACAGTATTGCCAGGTCTGCATTGCTTCCCCAAGTGCCTATATAATTTTGAGCAAGGCTTATAGTTTGGGTCTGTCACACAACGCTTCACATTCTTCCTTCATCATGTTATTGCTCTTGGAGAGGATGACAGTGTGCCCACCCCGCACTACTGAACATCCAGGTTCACACCTTTCTCTTATATCCTGGAACATGGGAAGGAACAATTCAAATGCCCTTAAACACAAGGATCAGAGAAGTATGGGCTACAGGTTAAAACAACTAATTGCCTAAACCCAGGTTTCTCCTACCTGCTTTGGGGATCCTGGAGCATGCTATGTGAAGGAACTCCTGTAGCAGCCAAGGGTCAGCACAGCCAAGTGGGGTTGCTGAGAAATATTATCCTTCCTGTGCATAAGCTCCTTAGGAGCTTTGCAATAGCAAATGTCCTCCCTTGCCTTGTGTGCAGAGAAGAAAGTGATGTCATCCACAGGGGCTTTCACAAGCTAGGCAAAACAATAGGCACCTCAAGGAGAAGACCCTGCGAGGTACTTAAGCTTCTCATTGACCTGTTTAGAGCTGCTGGTCTGTCCCCAGAACCAGCTGACTCTCCAGAGGTCATCTACCCATGGTTCTGTCCCCAAGGTACTCCCACTCTTTCCAGATTATACAGCTGTCACAGAAAATCAAGACATGTAAGGCAGTGAAACATGACCCCAGCACCAACTACTTCACAGCTCCCTCTTCTTCAGGAGAACAAGGGGAGGATCACCAAACCACAAACCCTGCTGTGATACTCCGAGTCCCAGCTTCAGCATCTCTTCTCTACCCCAAGTGCCAGCTTCCAAGCAACTCCCACAGGATGTACCTTCAAGATGAAAACCCAAATGCTTGTGAGCCTGATTTGGGTACCTCCTATCCAGGTGGTACCCTGACTTATCAGTCAGGGAAGATCCCACCACTACCATCCTCACCACAGGCAGGGCTTCAGGCACAGAGGCAAGAAAGGACATGGTCAAAAGCAAGTGATGTAGTCTATAGATCTGTGTCTAATAGTGGTCTCAGAAAGGCTTCTGGAGAAGGCTTTTACATTGGAAATTGAATGGAGGGGTTCTGACACAACCCTTCCTCAATTTGCTGAGAGACCCAACTGGACAGGTGGACTCATGGAGATCCATTATGTGATTTACCTGAGATACATGACTTCTGCCTCAAGAGAAATAACAGCTTGCCCAGCCATGCCAATGATATGAGCAATGCCCCATGGATCTTCTTTCTGATAACATATAACAATACATTGTGTCCAGAATACTTTATGAATATTAATCTGACAATAATGCAATTTAATAGCGTATTTACTGGACAGCATCAAATCTCAGAAATATAAAAGTTTTCTCATCAGGGCAAGGGATAGCAATTGTTATCTGTACGTGGGCTCTAGAGGAGAGCATGGACACAGGAGAACTGCTGCACACACTGAGGCTACCACTGACACCTCCAAAACTTCCCAAAACACCAAAGTCAGTTCTTAGTCT
The DNA here is from genome assembly GCF_947461875.1 of Haliaeetus albicilla. Taxonomy (NCBI): domain Eukaryota; kingdom Metazoa; phylum Chordata; class Aves; order Accipitriformes; family Accipitridae; genus Haliaeetus; species Haliaeetus albicilla. The sequence continues at coordinate 44,118,902 of NC_091516.1, forward strand.
GGTTAGCACTGTGTGACTGAGATATACCTGCTCCTGCTTGTGGGAACAGGCTTATTCTTCCTTTACAGAACCAGAACGATACGAATCCACTCTGTGACCTTGCTTGATGCAGATCAAGAGTACAGAAAAGTCAGAGCAAAGATATCCTCCATGGAGCTTTGACCATGGAACTCATACTCCTTGGCCACCAGCTGGGAATCTGTGCATTTACTGATGTCCATGTAAGAAGGTGGAATAAGCCAATAATTGGTTTTGGTCACATTTTCCATAGAAAAAGGAATACTCAGGTCTCCAAAAAGAAGTAAAAGAGTCTGTTTCCAGAAAAAAAAAAATATTAAATGACTCAAGATGCTTCATTTCAACATCTTTAAATGCAATGTTTGATTATTCAATTCCATATGGTGTTTGACTGCTAAACTGAAATCAATGCTGTGTAAAAACGATACTAATAAGAAAGCTCACAAACCAAGTATGAAGGTTACAGAAAATACTTAAGCAGCTGCCCAAAATGAATGTACTTTTTTTTTTTCTTTCTTTTTTTTCCCACCCTATTATCAACTCACACTGATGTAACTGCAGCATTGTTCAGTGCACTGCAGGCAGGACCTGGACAACAGCAAGATGATTAGCATTTAATCAATACAGCTACTGAGACAGAGGAGTCAGACACTTGCTAAGGGTAGTTTGTGGACAGCAGTTGCAGCCTCTCCAGCAGTTTAGTTTGTTGAACACAAATCTACTGCATGTTTCTGCTTGCTCTGTAGTTGTCAATTCTGGCTGTCAAAACATTTCAAAATTCAAGCATTTTTGTCTCTTCAAAAGTATTGCTTTGCTTCTTGCTGTTCCACTCAACTTATAGCAGACTTCAAGTAAGCGCTTTATTTTCTAACCAAATAGAAAATATATATATGCATTCTTTTAAAGAAGGGGGTGTTTCCCTTAAGTCAAGTCTGTGAAAGAACTTTTCAACCATTCCTGCTAGCCCTGAAGAAAAAGTCACTTCAGATTTCTTGAAGATAGCTGTGCAGCTATCACAAGACCAAATTTTAGCTGCCTGCACTTATAAAACCTGGAGCAAACATGTATTGATTGCCCTGTCTCCATGACATGCAGGCACAGGCATGCATATTATAATTTTGTGGGTGTGAGCACAGGTGTCCAAGCCTGGTTTATGAACAAGCCCCTTGGTAGGCTGCCATTTACACCTTCTAGCTCCTATGCTGGTGGTTTCTTGTTTGTACTCTCCCTTCTGTACTCCCCCTTTTGTACCCCCCTTGTCCCTGTAGCTCCTTCTCTTTCTCTGTTGCCTGTTCTCTGAACAAGCTTTTGCCTTGCCAGACAGATTGAGAGTCCCATCTCAGCAGCAGTCTGATTTCTGCAGATAGGTGTGATGGGGTAAAGATCCTGTATGTCTTATCTCCAGCATTTACCACTTTACATTATAAGGCTTCTTTGACAGGCAGAAGTTGTCCACAAAGCTGAGAATCCTTTATCACTCAGATGATCAAATCATGATGCCTCTATCCAAAGCACACCAAGTTTTTGTTGTGAGATTATTATTTCAAGTATTTTTGACAGGAATTTTTCCATGAGTAAATAAGACTCACCCAAATCAGCGCACTTTATGGAAATGTATCAGTATATTCAGAAGTTTAAAGGCAAACAATCTAAAGAAAATATTTTTAATTTCTTGTATTTGATGCTGTTGAGACATTCTGCTTTGATATGGCAAAACCACTGCACTTTGGCAATGACTGAATCATTTTGCCTTGAATTTTCTTTTCTAGCAGTACATGTCTGCATCAAAAATAAACACATAATCATATCAGAGTATCTCTTTTTTCAGATTTTCCATGTCATGGAGGGGGGAAAGGAGGTCACACTTTTCCTCTTTGTTGCAATTTAGAGTGGAAGGAAGAATCAAAATGTCAAAGATACTTTAGAACAGAATTTCCATTTTCCCAGCTAGTTCTGTGCCTCGCCTTCCTTTATTACTCTCCTTCTTGGCAAAGAAAAGGAACAGAGGGAAACAGCATACTCAGCTGAGATGCTAGCTTGGTATCAGATGCTGTGACCTGTAGTTCTTTCCCTGCCTAAAAAGAGTAGTCCCAAGTTCTGAACTCAGCTTGGAAGGGAGCTATTCCCCTCGGAAGGCATAATTTCCCAGCCATAATGATCACCTTATTTAATTGTTTATTATTTTTAACTTTTCATTAGGCATGAAGTGAATGTGTGCATATCTCTTTAGATACTTCAGATACTTGTAAAGCAATTACTCTCAGGTGTGATGTGTGACACTGGCAAACTAAGCTGTTAGAATACTATGCCGTTTACACTTAGATGTCTCTGAAGAGAACATAATAGTTAGATGAAATCCAACAGATGTGGAATCCTCATATCTTCCTACTTCAGTCTTGAACTTACTCTCCACCATCTCACTTTGCTAAGTAGCCTAAGCATGTGATGAAGTAATTTTCTAGGTGGAGAGTATTTGCTGAATCAGGATAAGGGAAATAGCAGTACCTGGAAATAACAAGTCTATGTAATCCACAAAAAATAGACATACATTTCACCTCAGAATGCATATTTTTTTTCCCTCAGTGGAACTGTAAAAAGTAACTGGTAATGTGATATAAATAAATAAATGTGTCTAACCAACTCGTTCCCTACCTTTACTGGCATATTTCTTGCACTGGTCTATACAGTGTCAGTTAACTAAGAACTCCACAGATGGTGTGGGAACATGGTTACATGCAAGTAGCGATGTTGGAAATTCTGTCTCTGGTTGCACAAACAAACACAAGGTCCACCATGCAATGAGGAAACCCACCTACAAGGGTGGCCACAGCCATATAAAACAGGCTGTTCTTTATCAGCTTCTCTCCAAAAAGCTCCAAGGACAACAACTACTATCTCTCTTCCTGCTTCATCCTTGTCTTGGCAGCTGATCATGTATGTCATAATCACTGTAATGTGGGTTTTTTCCTTCTGATAGTTTTTAAGACTGTCTCTCTTCAGTAAGTGCCACACACTCCCGACAATACTGTAAGTTTGCATTTCATCTCTTGCTCTGAAAAGTATCCACATGTGTGCAAATCAATGCAAGTGAAGCTAAAATGTTGCATCTGTTTTGATTCTTCTCTTACTAGCATGGTTTTTATACATCTATTAGGCCTATGTTATCCCACTGTCTTCCTGGGTTATAGCAACTAGTAAGTGAGACCCCAGGGATTTATTCTGATCCTGTAATAACTTTTACAAGTAAAATTGATCAAAAAAAAGAGCTAAACTTTTTATTCTCTCCATTTCCATATCCTCCCCATGCTCAGTACATGCAAGTGAATTCCTTAACGAAAAGGAGAAAAGTTAGCTAAGCTATACAATGTAAGTGTCTGTGGAACATCAGCTATGACCCTATTAAACAGTCACGAAATGGATGGCTGACTACTGGCCAGGAGAAATGAGACTTCAGCAGCCATAAAAAGTTCTTAAATCTAAATGTGATGAGTATTAGACAAGAATGGCCAAAACACAGATTCCAACTTAAGCTAAAGCACTAGAGAAGGAGTTTGGCTTAAAGCACCTCCTTAAGCTACACTGAAATAACTGGACCTAAGGATATTCTTCCATTAGTACACTTGTGTAGGTGCTTTGCTGAATCTACATTAGCTCCTGTAGGCTGGAACATCTCAAATGATGGGTTTCCCTGAATACAAATTATGTGATTTGGAAACATGATCTGTCAATTTAACTCTTACACAGGGCTTTCCTATATGATCAATCTTTGCTAAAATTAGTTACAAAGTAAGTGAGAAAATTCACAGTGTTTAGTGAATCTTCAGGACATGCAAATATAAAAAGCAAAATGTCCTGTGTTGAGAGTCAAAGCATTTCAGAATTCAATAACTCAAATACTTAATCATTAATGTGCCTGAATCTCTGGGAAATACAAGCATTGTTCCATACACTTGTCTGCCTTTTAATTTCATGTTGCTTGCCACTAATTAGTTACGTGCTGTTTCTCATCTAATCCCCTTTTGTAAAATTTAATCTTCAAATGATAGCATTTATGAAACACACAAAGCCTGCTCATGCACATCAAGCAAAGCAGATAATTATTCTTGCAGATGAAAATGAATGTTTCTCTGCAAGCTCCCCCTTGCTGTGCCAGTTACAGCTTAGCAGAGTGAGGTCCTTCACCCACTGTCTGAAACTAACTAGCATGCAGAGGCAGGGCAAGGGGAGCAAAGTTGAAGAGGCCTGGCTGATGTTGCATTCATGCTTGGCGCATACAGGACTAAGAAACGTGTGTTCAAAGCAAGCTTAAGCAACCATGCAGAAAATTTTGGGTTCCTATTCCATTTGTGTTATTTCTCATCCGGGTTTTCAAGCTGCCTGGGAATGGTGGCAAATTCCCTGCTGAGGCCTCCTCTACAAATTGTTTTTTGCTTCACACCCACTCAGTCTGTGCCACAACTATACTTTGGACTAAACCACTCACTTTGGAGAGTGTCCTGCTTCAGTATCATGGTGGAATAGGGAAAAAATCCAAATAATGGGTTAGGACTCAGTGGCTGCTTAAGCAACCTGCCTGAAAAACATCTGTGGCTTTATTCATACCCCAAAGGAGCAAGAAAGAATCTAAGTTTTTTAAGGTGGAAATAGAACTTATACAACCCAACTGTGTATTCATTTGGTATTGTCTATCTGCTCCATAATTTTTGAGTCCATCAGCAAGTTTCAACATCACATAACACAGGAGTAAAAATCTCAAATTATGAGTTTTGATTAATTTCATGGAAATTGTTGGCATGGTAGAGAAGAGAGAGTTAAATTTAATAAGTTTTGATGAGGAAAAAAGTGTAGTAAGAATCCCTACTATGCAATAGAGTCTACTCAGGAGTGTTTTTAAGGAATTCACATTATATTAGCTTGGTGGTGTGTTGCTTTTGTTTTCCCCTTCAGTTTGAAATGATGAGGGACTCAACTGAATCCACTTTTCTGCACTCCACTTTTTACTTGGAGCTACCTCTGGCACAAAATGACTTTATAAGCTAACTTTAAAGGTATGTCTGCACACTTGTGTGATCTGAGATTTGCATTCTGCTCCATGCAATATGACACTGCACTGATGCTAGAAAATTAAATAAATGGTAAGCAAAACCAGAAAGGCATCAGCTTTCTGCAGGAGCAGGATTTGAACACAAGTTTCCAGAAATGAATGTAGAGTGAACTCTTATTCCTAATATGAACCAACAGCTCTAGTATTAACATTGCATGATAACACAAATATGGATACCTGAAGTTTATCAGCAAAGTCAAATGGAAGAAGTATTGTGATAGTTACTAGAGGAGGCCATGAAAAGAAGTTTGACCCATGAGAACCACAGTGGTGTATCCAGAGGAAAACTTATCCTGACTCACGTTAGTGATGGAGGCAGAAACAATAGCAAAGGTGGGCCTCCAAGCACAAGACCAAGTTTCTCTTGAAGTGCCATTTCAATTCCAAATGATAAGTGTGATTGTCACTGTCCTAGCTTTAGACAAGTTAGCAGTCCCATAGGATCCCCTTAGGAGTTTGTTTAAATAGTGCTGATACCAAAATACTGATCGTGCATGGATGGAGTCTTCTTCATGAATAGAGACCTCAAGGAACAAGTGGGATTCCACTGCGTGTATAAAGCCAGGCCAGAGCCAGCCACTGGACTTTGGCTTGCACCCCAGGGGACCTCTTGTCTAGATTAATCATGTTTACTCATTGGCTGGCAGAACTCATGTGGCTAGATGTGTCTTGCTGTCAACTCAGAAGTGTGTAGGTACCCAGAGAAGACCACTGGTCCCTAAGGAGCCAATCACACTTCCTGGGACCATGCAGAGCAGGATGCTGAGAGAGTCAATATTTGCTAAGGTGAATAGTGGTGTGGTGGGGTTAATTTGCAGATCAGAACTAGTTCCTTCTCAGGTAGTTTCATCTTTACAGAAGCTTAGAATTTTTCTTTTCAAAAGAATAAAAAGAATTCTTTTCTGTGCTATCAATGTCTTATAAATTGAAGATGTTGGAAAATTCACAGGTAGGTAGGTATGTTCTGTTTACCCTGCTGGGTATTTACTTTCTTCCCTTGGCCACAGATCAAGCTATAAATGTACAGACACCCCAAGGACAGTAAGACAGTCTTCAGGGGAAGAAAGTTTTTGAGAGTTTTCATGGAGAAGGACTTTTCCATGATGATAAGTAACTGTATATAGGGTATACAGGTATACAGGGTAAATCTTGCTACATTCTTGTAAGATCCTGCCACATTGTTTTGATCCTTGTCTGTCAGATTATACCACATCAGGTAACCTAGCTCCTGACGTCTGACCTCATAGCACATACTGAAGAGTGCAGGCCCTCTGCCCCTGAGATCCTGCCAGCATCCTGTATTTGGGGAGATGAAAAAGGTTGAGGGTCTGAAAAAATTACTAGCTTCAGTGGTGTAGTACTGGAAATCACTGGGCAAAGTCAGTCAATGCCAGTGCACCCAAATGAGATCTCAGGGACATGATAATGGAGTGGAGTGGGAGATCAGTTAACTGTACTGAAAAGTTCAGTGCTCTTTGTGCTTGGCATTGTGCCAACTCAGACCAAGTATTCTGTGCTTTCCAATGCCTGATTTTACTGTCACTTCCCCACTTAAATTTTAGTAGCTCTCTTCAGGCCTACTAAGGGAGGAAAAGGAACAAACAGGTGCAAAGCTTACATTTACAGGGACCACTCTTCCACCAGGGAGTACTACCCTGCAGAACTATTTCCACAGTCTTGCTAGGTCTGGTTTTATGACCAGTTTGCATGCCCTACTATGCACTCACTCCAGAGGGAGTCCATATCTCCTCAGAAACTGACCCCCTTCGCTGTAGAAGATCTTCCCACTGGAGAAGCTGAAGCCATACTGAAAAAACATAGCTAGTTTCTTTATGCTTGTCTTCTGCCTTAATTTTCTTTGCATGCTGATTTGGGAGAATGTTATCCACATAAGGTCTGAAGGAGAGAGTCTCTGAGTCTGATGGGCCTGGTGAAAATGCCTTGGCCCGAGTGCTAGAAAAGAAGCAACAGTTCTCACTCTCAGAAAATTCCTTGACTAGGAAATGTTGCTTTCTGCTAATTCTGGGAATCATTTTGTGAGTCTGTATTCAGCAGGGACTTGTGCAGCAGAGTGGCTTTATGCATCCGTGCATGTGCACATTCAGTGTCCTGTGAAACACAAGCTGAGGTGTTATGGATGCAGGCTCTTTTGTGCCAGAGGGAAAAACACTTTCTGGTAGGAACAGTGCCAGGATGGAGGGGATACAAAACTCAGCTACAGCCAGGAATCCCAGCAGCGCATCCTTGCTCTGTGATAAGCAGGCAGTGCATTCATTATGACTGATAGCTGTTCCCTTTGAACATGGATGGCCTATTCCCCCACACCCCCAACAAGAACAAGAAAAGCAGAGTTGGGGATAAAAACTAAATGGCATGAGCATGGGGAAAAAAAAAAAACAAAAAAAACCCCCAAAAAAACCCCAAAACAAAAGCTTTAAATTTGCAAGCTGATGAAGGAGAGTTTCCTGAAGTGTTGCATGTTGCAGTCCACAGAAAGTTTTGACTCCTTCCAGTGCTTGAATGGTCATATCTTCCAGCCACTCTGAAGTTGTTGCTCTCATCAGAGAATCACAAAGCATTTAGGTTGGAAGGGACCTCTTGACATCATTTAGTCCAAGCCACCTGCTCAAGCTGGATGACCTAGACTAGGTTACCCAGGACTATGTGCAGTCAGATTTTGAATTCCTCCAGAGATGGAGACTCCACAACCTCTCTGGGCAACTGGTTCCAGTGTTCAACCATCCCCTTGGTAAAAAAGTGTTTTCTTGTGTTGAGATGGAATTCCACGCTTTGATTTGTGACTACTGCCTCTTGTCCTGTCACTAGGTACCACTGAGAACCATCTGGCTCCCTCTTCTTTATTCCCTCTCATCAGGTATTTATACAAATTGGCAAGACCCCCCTGAGCCTTCTCCGAAGAGGCTTAACTGTCCCCACTCTCTCAGCCATGCTTCATATGCTCCAGTCCTTTAGTCATCTTTATGGGCCTTTGCTGAGTTTGCTCTAATAAGACCATGTCCTGGGGATCCCAGCACTGGACCCAGCTCTCCAGATGTGGTCTTACAAGTGCTGAGCAGAGAGGAAGGATCACCTCTCTCAACACGCTGGCAGCACTCTTTCTAATACAGCTCCGGATGCTGCTGACCTTCTTTGCTGCAAAGGCAGATTGGTGGCTTATGGTTGGCTTGTGGTCCACCAGGACCTCAGGATCCTTCTCTGATGAGCTGTGTTCCAGCTGGTTGGCACCCAGTGCTTACTGGTGCCTGTAGTTATTGACTCTTCAGATACAGGGCTTCACACCTCCCTTTGTGAACTTCATGGGATTTCTCTCTGCCCACTTCTGCAGAATGTTGAGGTCATCAAACAGCTGTCATGGGCCCCTCTTCCCTCTAGGGCCATATCCTTTGGGATTCCTCCAAGCAGATCTTTGAAGATGTTAAAGTGTGATCTCCTGAAGTCCAGGTTTTTGGTCCTGCTTTTTACCCTGTTCCCTCCTTGCAGAGTATTTCACCATCTCATGGTCACTGCAGCTAAGGTCAGGGACCTTCACAACCTTGACAAGACCCTATTCATAGGCACATCTCCAAATGGCAGAGTCTACCTTTAAGACTATATTTTCTGCAGGATCCCTGGGGCCAACATGTGTTGACTGATGTCACTTTGCACTTAAGCCCTGGTCAGAGAGCTGCCAGAGGATTTTCTGAAGGGAATGTAAGTCCAGTGAAGGCATTTTCAGAGTAACTTATGCACCAGAGGAAGAAAAGTCCAATGGTGCAAAACAAAGGGGAGGTGGCAGTCTGGCACTGCCACATTGGCACCCATTGTGTAATCAATGGAAAAAGAAGAATGTGAGGTGCCCACTGCATCCAATGTTGCATGTGAAAATATGCGTTTGGCTAAACTGCCACTGGACTGAACCACAGTTTGGGTACCAGAGAAATATGTGATTTGACCTAAAGGACTAAGGAGCCTGGGAAAACAGAATAACCTTTTTTCCATTTGAGCCCTTTGCACATCTTGCCAATGGGGACTGAGTCAGGCTGTTGTGAAGCACCTAATACCAATGACTGCAGTGGAGCACCCATACCTAGTGTTCGTCCACAATCCCCAATCTTTGCCCTTAGGTGCATCACCATGTCCTCTCTAGTCCATGCAATTAAATGTGTTGCTTTGTTTGGCTAGTCTTTAAAAGCTCAGTGTCTCTAGGAAGCTATACTTTTTCTAGAGCATCAATGTCAGACATTTCATGTGTGTCAATCAGAAGTTCAACTGGCTCTGTTATAGTCTGTGGGGCATTTCAAGATTCACTGCAACACTAATGACAATGCTCCATCATTGTAGATTCAAAAAGAGGAATAAGGGGGATTTATTTCCCTTCTTTTTCCCCAACAACCACCTTCCCATCAACTCAAACAATTATGGCCTTCCAGCATGCTCAGAAGTCAAGACACCATAATTTCTTAATCTCTGAAGGACTTTTGCTTTCAGTCTTGCTTTGTAGACACCAAGGTATCTGGTTTCCAGGCTGCATGAAGAGCAGATGACATTGACTAGTGGAGACTACCTGGGTTCCTTGCCTGGCTCTGCCAAACTAATCCTGAAAAGTCCTCAAGTGAACCACTTCTCTCCATATGGACATTATTGCATCCGTTAGTGTCCGTTGGATTTGAAATGGATTGTTCCCAGACACATTGTTTTTAGCATGACTCCTCAACCCCATTGCTGATCAGCAGCTCTTCCTCAGGGGGAAAAAATACTGCACAGCCACTTTTGTTGTTACAGTGTTCACAATCACAATCCACCCTGACAGATCTGCATCTGAGCTGAATGTGATCCAGTCAAAGCTCTTACACAGGGGTGCTGGAACAATTTTTGAGACAATGTCAGCTGAGTTGCTTTTCAACCACGGTGCTGTTTTTCTGCAACTGGCTCTTCTGAGTATCTTAGGACATTATACAGTCATCACTCTGACATGATAGTGATAGTCTATGGGTGAGGAAGATTTCAGAGTTAGCAGCTACTTCATACCACAGATTTTCCCCTAAAAGCTGACACATTGTAGTGATTCAGATTTTTTTGTTGTTAGAAATGTCATTAAATTTCTGGCATGGCCTCAGCATCGTGAAGTTCATCAGCAGGTTCATGTAAGATGTCTTCTAATTACTCTTGATTTTCTTTATTTTAATACTGGCCTTTGAAAATTGGCAAAGAAGCCCATGACCTCTGAGAGCAGCCCTGGAGAACTGACACTACTCAGTGGCTCAGAGAAGCAGAAAACACTTATTCAAAAGTCCTGATGTAAGATAATATTTTCCAAAGCATTAGAAGAGATTAGTCTAATCAGAACATTTTTCGAGGGACCTGTTCTCAAAGGGCTCAGTAAGAAAGCATGAAGACACCTCTTCCCTCCCTTCACAGAGAGTTTAAGCCTTTTTTCTTCCCTTTTTGGGCCACATCTTCCCCCGAGTGTGTGACCACCTGGTGTGGTGGCCATCACCAGAGTGTGGCCCCCAGCAACTCCAATTCTTGCTGTAGTATGAAGCGCTTTTATCTTCTGATTACCGTGACACAACCAGGGAGGTCCTGGCAACATGAGTGATGACAGAAAAGGAAGAAGTGAATGTCAGAGCAGGAAGTGTAGCTACTTTAGCCAGCCTCTTCACATTTGGTAAACTCTTCCCTGTAATAAGACACAGCCTCTTAAGCTGAACACACAACGATCATAAGACCCCTTTGGAAACATAGCTTGAAAAGAAAGCTTGCTTTTTCAGCCTCCTGCAGCAATAGCAAAAACATAGTATGAACTATAAACAGTTCACTCCATTAGGTAACTTCAGTGTTAAGTATCAGGGAACCATTACTCTCCATTCCTCAGAGGCGCTCATAGTGAGGGTCCAGGAGCAATGTAGTCAGAAGTAACAAATAAGAGTGTGACATGCCACAGCCTTCAATGGTACAACTGTTGCTGGATGATTGGGTTTTAGAATGTTCTACAGAGATTTTTAACAGAAAGAGAACAATTGGTCTGAAAGACAAATTAATGAAAAGGTGCCTGTTTGTGTGTGTGCACATGCATGCACCTAAGAACACCAGAAGAAACAATAAAGTAAGTTTTACAAGAACAGACTGTATTGCTAACCAACAACACTGCTAAACACTGGCAAACTGGGGTTTTTAGCATTGACCCCAGAAAGTGAATGCCCTTGTAAGGTCACAGCCCATGACTTGTCACTGACACCTTTCTTAACAGGAAGATGGCAACATGGTTATAGCACATCCTATGCTGGTCCTCTTCCTCCTAACTCAACAAGAAGACAGACTGTACTCTTAAAATGATCTAAAAGTCAGGAAAAAAGGACAATGGGCTTAATTTATATAGTATTCATGGAGGATGGAGTAAGCAAGACTCAATGCAAAATAGCTGATGGCTCCTGAAGTGTGTGAAAGGCCTGTCTAAAAACAAATTTGTCCAAGAACCTACCAAGACAAACCCAAGAGATGTAATGAAGACTCAGCAGCGAGTGTCTGTTGTCCTCTGTGTCATACATAACTGATCTTAGTCAGAGCAGCTGGGCACACTCATCTTGGTGCTGGATGTGAAAGTGTAAGTGCATAGCTTTTACCTACTTAGACATTATTTAAATAAAAGTCCCTCCCCCTTCCATAAGGTCTTGCACTGAGTTTTGTTACATGGATCTCCTACAGTACATATTAGTGGAAAAGTACAGAATAGTATGGTGTACGCTTCCTGAAGACCCAAGGAGATTAGTGGGACATGTTAAGTCACTTTGGGACAGGAAAGCACCAGAAATGTCATGGTTAATTGGTAATGAGTTCCCTCCTTGGTTCCCTGTACAGGATAGAACTTTGTAATTAGCACACAAGCAAGTCTGGGAAACCTCATTACAGTTCTGGGATTGAATTATTCTAAGGCTAGAATGAAATGGGTATTCAGCAGGTAAAGGTCAAACTTTCACAAATGTACATCAATCCAGAGGGGATGGAGAAACCCATCCATTCAATTCACAAATCCCAGATGTAAATTCAAGTCATAGTGATATATTTAGCTGGCTAAAAAGGGCACTCCCTGTGATGCAGCTAAGAGCTCTTCTGACTTCATGGAGGCTGCAGTTTAAAATATCACAGGAGGCAGTAAATGAAAACAATGAAGCAGAATTTACCAAGCACACAATAATGAGAGCTTAACTCCAAACAAAATAAATACAACTTGTGAGAACAATGTTACCCCCAGCACTAGAAAACAGGGCTGAAATAAACCCCACAGGACGATAGTATTTTTCACAAGAGTTTCTTGCTTTAGTTTGGTGGTGCTTTTTTCCTTTGTTTTTGTCAAGTTTTCATTCAAATTATTTTTGCTAAAGCTGTCAAAGAGTTCAAAATTGTTAAACTAAAACAAAAACCACCACAAAAAAACCAAATACAACTTCCATTTTTCAAAATAAGGTTTTGATTAAAAATAGTGGTAATTTAATTTCTGAAAACTGGTTTTGGTATTTAAAAAAAAAATTAAACCTCACGCATTTCTATCAAAACCACCTGAAAACCAAATACTTCAGTAGAAAATGTTACAGAAGAAAAAAAGATGTTTGAAAAAGTTATTGCTCTTTTCTGCTTCCAGTTTCTAGAAGAAAAAATATTTTCAACCACAAAAGAAAGTTTTCCTCACAAAATGTTTCTCTTAATCTTACAAAGGGTTACTTTGATCACAAAGAAGTCTAAAACCCCTTTGTTTTTGTAAAGGGATTCCATGGAGCAAAAGGTAAGAGTTTGATATCTTTTTTCCTAGGAAAGGTTGCTAAAATACAATGGTAGAACCCTTTTGTAAATTTCTGAGACTAGGCTAGCCTTTAGAGAGGAAAAAAGGATAGGAACACAGTGTTCTTCCTTTTAAAATAAAGTCTTCCAAAGCAAAGACACGGACACTGTCAGAAACCCAATTCTCATCAGACTTCAGGGGAGATAAAAATAAGTAAAAGGGGGCCTGAGACTTACCTGGAAAGTAGTTTTGTCTTCTGACAGGATATTTATATGTTGCTTGGCTCTTACTAGAAATTCCAAAATTGAGGGGCTTAATAACTAAACAACCTTTTCCACATGATTACCAAACTGTATGCAGAGCTATGATTGAGTTATTTCTTGATGGCACTACAATTTCATGTGGGCCCCATTTTAGGCTGATTACTTGCATTGCTTAATTATAAGGTACATCACTGCTTGAACTGATTTACTGTTTTGATTATTACATCATGGGATTGCCTGGTTCACAAAAGCAATTATGCTCAAACAAAATCTCTACCAGAAGCTTGGAGGATTGAACTCCTGCAGTGAGCAAACTGTGTCTTCCCATGTGGGTTTTGGTTGTTGTGGATTTTTTCCTTTACCCTTTTCATTTTTAAGCCTTGTGCTTAAAAAGGCATACTATGAAATAATACAAGTATGTGTTAGCACACAGTATGAAATACCACATTGATTATTTGCTCTGGATTGATTTGTGTGAGCTCATCTTTTATGGCGCATAAAGCAGCATAGGTGAAACATAATCTCTCTCAGCTGTCAGCTGAAATCAGACAGGTCTGACATTCTTTCAGTGTGTCAGGAAGGGGTGGTGGATGACAGCACTTACAGGTTGTCTTGTTACCACCCCTCCTCACAGGAATTTGCAGTTATATTTTCACCTGTGCATTCCTGCACCCAGATGAGAAGACATAATGTATGAAAGAGGAATTATCACAAAACCTCCAAACATAAGTTTCCCTCGTTCCCAATCTCCACTTAAAATGTGCTATTTTTTTAATTTAGAATGAGGAAATTCCAGTGACTTTTTAGGTGAAAATTGTCATCCCCATATGCACACTCAACTTCCTGTAGGAACCATTCTCCTTTTCTTCTTCCCTTGAAAAAGTGTTTCAATATCTCAGGAAAGGAGTTAGTGTGATGCATCTCCCCCCCCCCCCCTTTTTTTTTTTTTTTGAGAAAAAAGAAACCAAGAAAGCTGAATGTTTCAGGTGGGGGAAGGCAGGTAGAGGTAAGCCAGTTCTTCAGCCCCAAACATTTACCAAGAGAAATTGCCTCCTTCCCCTCCCTCCTCCCCCCCCCCCCAAGAAAAAATACCCAATTTGTCAAAGGTAGAGAGGAATCTGCCTTTGGGGGGTTTTAAAGGGAGGCTGGAACATAGGAAAGAATTTGCCCTAAGAAAACTGAGGATGAAGTTATGACTAAGGCCAAATGTGATGTTGCACACTTTGCCTGTGGTGGACAGATTTCTGCATTGTCACATCGAAGGTTAAATCCAATCTTAGGATCAGATCCTGACCCTTGTCAGGAAAAGAAACCACAGGAGTGGAGGAAGGAAATGAATCACTGAATCCTTTGATGTTGCTGAAATGGAAATACATTAAACTACCTATAGTAGTAATCCTCAGGAAACTGCCTGTTTCCCACATCCAGAACAGCTCCATCTGCCTTGCCAGCAGCATTTCAACCAGGATTCACAACTGCAGCAGCCAGGGAGGAACAACACCAGAAAAATAATACCAGTGGACAGGGGAATGGGGATTCAAACAATACATGCTACCAGCAGAGCCTTGTTTAACAAATCCCCCTTTCAATCTGCCATCCATCCAAAAAGTGGTGGGTGGCATATTGTCAGGATGGATTATAGCATATAACAATTATAGTAATGATAACATACAGTAGCAGGGTTATATAGTAACTAATATCATACAGTTTAATTCTGGCTATTCTCACCTAAAATCAAATCCCCTTGAGGCACACATCGGACTTCTCCATCTTTTCGCATCACCCACCAAGTGCACCCAGGCCCTTGAGCAAAAGCAATCCCACGAATGGGTTTACCTTTGCCTGAGGCAGGAGTAACCCAGACTGTTTTCCCTAACATATTTTTCATGTGCACTACAGGGACTTTATCCCCTTCTACAGTACGTAAAAATTCTGACTGGGCAGGGCCACTCCAATTCGCAGATCCTCTGGTGTTGACTAACCAGGTGGCTTTTGCTAAATGTGTATCCCAATGTTTGAAGGTTCCACCCCCCATTGCTTTCAATGTAGTCTTTAACAGTCCATTGTATTGTTCAATTTTCCCAGAGGCTGGTGCATGATAGGGGATATGATACACCCACTCAATGCCATGCTCTTTGGCCCAGGTGTCTATGAGGTTGTTTTGGAAATGAGTCCCATTGTCTGACTCAATTCTTTCTGGGGTGCCATGTCGCCACAAGACCTGCTTCTCAAGGCCCAGGATAGTGTTCCGGGCAGTGGCATGGGATACAGGGTATGTTTCCAGACATCCGGTCGTTGCTTCCACCATTGTAACCACATAGCGCTTGCCTTGGCAAGTTTGTGGGAGTGTAATATAGTCAATCTGCCAGGCTTCCCCAAATTTATATTTCAGCCATCGCCCTCCATACGACAGGGGCTTTCACCACTTGGCTTGCTTAATTGCAGCACATGTTTCACATTCATGGATAACCTGTGTGATAGTGTCCATGGTCAAGTCCACCCCTCGATCACGAGCCCATCTATACGTTGCATCTCTTCCCTGATGGCCCGAGGTATCATGGGCCCACCGAGCCATAAATAGCTCACCCTTATGTTGCCAGTCCAGGTCCACCTGAGACACTTCAATCTTGGCGGCCTGATCCACCTGTTGGTTGTTTCGATGTTCTTCAGTGGCCCGACCCTTGAGTATGTGAGCATCTACCTGATGTACTTCTACCACTAGCTTCTCTATCTGAACAGTGATATCTTGCCACAGTGTGGCAGCCCAAATGGGTTTACCTCTGCACTGCCAGTTGCTCTTCTTCCATTGCTGTAGCCACCCCACAGGGTATTTGCCACCATCCATGAGTCAGTATAGAGATAGAGCACTGGCCACTTTTCTCTTTCAGCAATATCTAATGCTAGCTGGATGGCTTTCACCTCTGCAAACTGACTTGATTCACCTTCTCCTTCAGCAGTTTCTGCAACTAGTCGTGTAGGATTCCATACAGCAGCCTTCCACCTCCGATGCTTTCCCACAATGCGACAGGATCCGTCAGTGAACAGGGCATATTGCCTCTCATTTTCTGGCAGTTTATTATACAGCGGGGCCTCTTCAGCACGTGCCACCTCCTCCTCTGGCGACATTCCAAAATCTTTGCCTTCTGGCCAGTCTGTGATCACTTCCACAATTCCTGGGCGACTGGGGTTTCCTATGCGAGCTCGTTGTGTGATCAGCGCAGTCCACTTACTCCATGTGGCATCAGTCGCGTGATGTGTAGAGGAGACCCTCCCTTTGAAAATCCAGCCCAGCACTGGCAGTAGGGGTGCTAAGAGGAGCTGTGTTTCAGTACCAACCACTTCTGAGGTGGCTCAAACTCCTTCATATGCTGCCAATATCTCTTTTTCAGTTGGAGTATAGCAAGCCTCGGATCCTCGATATCCCCGACTCCAAAACCCCAGGGGTCAGTCTCGGGTCTCCCCAGGTGCTTTCTGCCAGAGGCTCCAGGTAGGGCCATTCTCTCCAGCTGCAGTATAGAGCATATTTTTAACATCTTGTCCTGTCCGGACTGGACCAAGGGCTACTGCGTGAACAATCTCCCGTTTAATTTGTTCAAAGGCTTGTTGTTACTCAGGGCCCCATTTAAAATCATTCTTCTTCTGGGTCACTTGATAGAGAGGGCTTACAATCAGACTGTAATTTGGAATATGCATTCTCCAAAACCCCACAACACCTAAGAAGGCCTGTGTGTCCTTTTTATTAGTCGGTGGAGACATAGCTGCTATTTTGTTAATCACAGCCATTGGGATCTGACGACGTTCATCTTGCCATTTTATTCCTAAAAACTGGATCTCCTGTGCAGGTCCCTTGACCTTACTTTCTTTTATGGCAAAACTGGCTTTCAGAAGGATTTGGATTATTTTCTTCCCTTTCTCAAAGACTTCTTCTGCCATGTTGCCCCATATAATGATGTCATCGATGTATTGCAGGTGTTCCGGAGCTTCACCTTTTTCCGGTGCAGTCTGGATTAGTCCATGGCAAACGGCAGGGCTGTGTTTCCACCCCTGCGGCAATCGATTCCAAGTGTACTGGACACCCCTCCAAGTAAAGGCAAATTGTGGACGACGCTCTGCTGCCAGAGGGATTGAGAAAAATGCATTAGCAGTGTCAATTGTGGCATACCACTGGGCTGCCTTTGACTCCAGTCATATTGAAGTTCTAGCGTATCTGGAATGGCAGCACTCAGTGGTGGCGTAACTTCATTCAGGCCGCGATAGTCAGCTGTTAGTCTCCACTCCCCGTTAGACTTCCGCACTGGCCATATGGGACTATTAAAGGGTGAGCAAGTTTTGCTGATCACTCCTTGGCTCTCAAGGCGAATCAACTTGTGGATGGGAATCAGAGAGTCTCGGTTGGTGCGATATTGCTGCCGGTGCACCGTCGTGGTAGCACTTGGCACTTGTTGTTCTTCAACCTTCAGCAACCCCACAATCGAAGGGTCTTGAGAGAGACCAGGCAGGGTAGACAGCTGTTCAGTGCCCTCCGTCTCCAAGGCAGCTATACCAAAAGCCCATCAATACCCCTTCGGGTCCTTAAAATACCCCCTCCTGAGATAGTCTATGCCAAGGATACACGGAGCCTCTGGACCAGTCACAATGGGGTGTTTCTGCCATTCATTTCCAGTTAGGCTTACTTCAGCTTCCAATACAGTTAACTCTTGGGATCCCCCTGTCACACCAGAAATACAAATGGGTTCTGCCCCTTTATAACTTGATGGCATTAGAGTGCACTGTGCACCGGTGTCTACTAGAGCCTTACACTCCTGTGGGTCTGACATGCCAGGCCATCGAATCCACACAGTCCAATAGACCCAGTTATCCCTTTCCTCCACCTGGCTGGAGGCAGGGCTCCTCTAATTCTGGTCAGAGTATTCAGTATTCACTTCTCGTAAAATTGGCTCAGAATTCCCTTCAAGAGGATCAGAAATAAGATCAGCCCTTCTACTCTGTTTGGAAACTGGAGCAGCATTTTTCCTGGTAGAATCCCTTTTTGTGGTGGTTTTTCCTCGCAGTTCACGTACCCATGCATTTAGGACCGAGGTAGGTTTTCCGTCCCATTTCCTCATGTCCTCTCCATGATCACATAGGTGAAACCACAGGGCACCTCGCGGTGTGTACCTTCTATATTCTCTCTCTTGGGCAGAGGAACGCTCACTCCTAATAGCTGAGACATTGGTCCTTACAAGTGTGGAGTAGGACATATCCTCTTTGATTTGTTGGACATCCTGGGACAGCTTCTCCACAGCCGAAATGCAGGCTTGTAGGGAGGAGGAGAGATTTTCTTCATATTGACGGAGTTGGCGAGCCACTTCATCCACTGTCGGTGCCTCTTCGTCTTTCCAGGCCATTATTGCCAGTGAGTTGGCATAGGACAATGGTGCGCTCCGTACAAACTTCTGCCACATGGGTCGTGTGCATTGGACTTCGTCTGGATCTTTGGGTAATTGTGGGTTGTCCGGGTCATGATGAATCGTGTCTAGCACAGCTAATTCCCTCAGATATTGAATACCTTTTTCCATGGTGGTCCACTTGCTTGATTGACATATAACATCTTCCTTAAAGGGGTACCTTTCCTTCACACTTGACAGGAGTCGCCTCCAGAGGCTGATGGCTTGTGTCCCTTTTCCAATTGCCTTGTCAATGCCACCTTCCGTGGCAAGCGATCCTAGCTGCTTGGCTTCCCTACCTTCTAATTCCAAGCTATTAGCCCCATTGTCCCAGCATGGGAGGAGCCAGGTGATAATATGCTCACCTATACGGCGGCCAAAATCTTTTCGCATATCCTGCAGCTCACTCAAGGATAAGGACCGGGTTATTACCTCTGGTTCTGCCTCTTCCTCCTGTTCCCATGATGACCCTGGTTCACTTTCATCCTTCACTAAGCGAACTGATTTCTTTGTATATTTCTTTTTCTGTACAGGGGCAACTGATACTGGTGCAGGTTGGTCCGCTGGTTCAGTTGCAGTATCGCTCGTCGGGTTTTGGATAACCGCAGTGTCTGTCACTGAGGTTTGGGTAGCAGCATTGCTCGTCGCTGGGTCTGGAGGGACCACAGTGCCCATTGCCAAGGTTTGGGTAGCTGCTGTGCTCGTTGCCACGGCTGGAGGGGCTGCAGTGCCTGTTGCTGAGGTTTGAGTGACCATGGTGCTCATCGTTTTGTTGTTAGGTCCAGACACTTTCTCTTCCCCTTGAGGGTACTGAGTGGTGTCGAACAGGGCTCGATAGGCATGGGCCAGGCCCCAGCACGTTGCAGTGATTTGTATCTCTCTGGAGCTGCCGGGGTGACAGTATACCTTTTCCAAATATTTTACTAGTTCTTCTGGATCGTGCACTTGTTCAGGGGTGAATTTCCAAAACATTGGAGGTGCCCACTTTTCTAGGTACTTACCCATACTACCCCACACACCCTGCCACTCATAACTATCCAGCCTTGGGGCAGATCTCTGGGTGATCTTCTTAAATAGCTGTTTAACCTTAAACAAGAGCTGAACCACATTCAGAAGCATGCTAATTCCTAGCAGTAGGGCTAGGACCGTGCTGGTCCCAACATCCCAAGAGTATTCAAATTTTTCAAAATTCTCAAACACCTTTGTAACTGGACTGAAAGAGAAAGGAAAGGGGAAGAAAGGTACCCCACCCATAGACTGGTTTTCCCAGGAGGAAAGGTAAATGGTATAATTATTAATAGTTTCCCACAGATGGCTCCTGCATTATAAAGGTGACAATGCTGAGTGCAAATACCAGATTAATCCCACAGCCGATGACTTTATCATACCATAAATCAGTGTTATACAATACATCAAAGAGAAAACCTTAATCCACCTCCCACGGATGATAAGCAGCAGAAGAAGAACTACATACAGCAAGTGAGGTGATACATAACAGAACTTTAAAAACCAGAGCAACAACTCTAAGAACACATAAATCAACATAATGACCAGCGACTATTAGACCAATATAATGAATGTTTATAACAAATTTGTTTTCACAAGCTCTGGTCAGGTTTGTCGTTATCTCAACCCTTCGTGCCTCACGTTGGGTGCCAAAATGGACTGTCGTGGTTTAACCCCAGCCAGCAACTAAGCACCACGCAGCTGCTTACTCACTCCCCCCCATCCAGTGGGATGGGGGAGAAAATCGGGAAAAAGAAGTAAAACTCGTGGGTTGAGATAAGAACGGTTTAATAGAACAGAAAAGAAGAAACTAATAATGATAATGATAACACTAATAAAATGACAACAGTAGTAATAAAAGGCTTGAAATGTACAAATGATGCACAAGGCTATTGCTCACCACCTGCCGACCAACACCTGGCTAGTCCCCAAGCGGCGATTCCCTGCCCCCACTTCCCAGTTCCTATACTAAATGGGACAGCACATGGTATGGAATACCCCGTTGGCCACTTTGGGTCAGCTGCCCTGGCTGTGTCCTGTGCCAACTTCTTGTGCCCCTCCAGCTTTCTCACTGGCTGGGCATGAGAAGCTGAAAAATCCTTGACTTTAGACTAAACACTACTTAGCAACAACTGAAAACATCAGTGTTAGCAACATTCTTCACATACTGAACTCAAAACATAGCACTGTACCAGCTACTAGGAAGACAGTTAACTCTATCCCAGCTGAAACCAGGACACTGGCAAAAACACACTCTGATTATTTGTCAGAGAAAGCTACCTACTAGTAGGTTTTCCAGCTAGACTGTTAGTCCTGGCTCTGTGGTGAGAGCATACCAGGCATCCAGAGGGAAGAAATAGCAGTGGATTTACATGTCACAGAGGAAATTATCCCTGTTGAACTCGGGATACCTTGCTGCAAGGCATACATTAAAGCATGTGCAAAACCTGCTGAAATTTTCTGTTAAAGTAAAAAAAGGAAACACATGTTAAAGGGGAGAAGACCTGTCCATACTTTCAAGAAAACTCTGCTCTTGGACTCGATACCTGGACTAAGTTCCAGGCTGCCAGTAGTGGTGTACTAGTTTGGGGTGGAATGGAATTAATTTTCCTCATAGCAGCTCATAGGGTACAATGTTTTGGATCTGTGACCAAAGAAGTGTTCATAACATTGGGCTGGTTTATTTATTTCTGAACAGTGCTTACACAGCATCAAGACCACCTCTGTTTCTTCACGCTATACTGCAGCAAGCAAGCTGGGGGTGCACAAGAAGTTGGGAGGGGATACAGCTGGAACAGCTGACCCCAACTGACCAAAGGGATATCCCATACTGTATGACATCACACTCAGTAATAAAAACTGGGGGAAAGAAGGAGGAAGGTGGGGATGTTTGCAGTTTTGATGTTTGTCTTCCCAAGTAACTGTTAGATGTGATGGAGCCCTGCTTTCCTGGAGATGGCTGAACACCTGCCTGCTGATGGGAAGTGGTGAATGAATTCCTTATTTTGCTTTGCTTGCGTGTGCAGCTTTTGCTTTACCTATTAAAATGTCTTTAACTCAACCCATGAGTTTTCTCATGTTTACCCTTCTGATTCTCTACCACATCCCACTTAGCCAGGAGTGAGCAAGTGGCTATGTGAGGCTCAACTGCTTGCTAGGTCTAGCCCACTACAACTGGTCATGTAAATGTGGACAAATCACCTAACCCTGGTGTTAGGAGTTTCATGACTAGCCCCGTTGCTTTTGCCACACGCACTGCCATTTGTCTAGGCTATGTATCACCTGTGTGCGTGGAGTTAATCTTAATGTTAGAATTTCATTGCAGATTCAGGGCCAATGCATCTCCACATCTGCAAAATAATGTGCTGTTGTGTTCCGCCCCTTTTTCTGTCTTCTCTGTTTCTGTAGAAAACTATCTTGTGTAGCCAAAGGAAAGCTCTCATATGCCACATGACACAAGATCACACAGGTCCTAACACAGTTGGCCAAGAGAAGCAAACTATGGTGTCTTTTGCCCTGTATTAAGAGCTGCAGTCATGAGAGAAGAATCTTCTCTTATCACTCTTGCTGAATTGATCTCCATCCGCTCCTGCATTTTTCAATGCTGATGAAAACAAGCAATGGCAACATGAGCCTCTGCCCCTCTTCCCTGATGTAAAACCAGCCAGCTTGTTACTTAGCTGAGTTGGTGTTGCTCACACAGGATCTGCACAAGCCACCCTTATGCTGGTACACGTGGAAGTCAAGGTCCCTCTGAATAGCAGCACAACCATCTGGTCTTATCAGCCACTCCTCCCAGTTTTGTGTCAACTGAAAACTTGCTGAGGATTCACTTAGCCCCTTAGTCCCAGTCAGTACTGAAGATGTGATAGTATCAGCCTCAGTAACACATTCGTGAATACTTAAAGTGAGACCTTTTCACAGTCACCAGGACAAACGAGTTGTCCTAGGCCAGCCATTCTCATCCTTGGGCCCATCCTCCTAGGACCTTGCTCAGATGCAGAGGTACAGACATGCAGGCTGATGACGTTTGCTAGGCACACAGCTCTCAGGGATGTCACTAAACTTTGCTGGTAC
This sequence comes from Haliaeetus albicilla, assembly GCF_947461875.1. NCBI lineage: Eukaryota > Metazoa > Chordata > Aves > Accipitriformes > Accipitridae > Haliaeetus > Haliaeetus albicilla. The sequence goes on from NC_091516.1 coordinate 44,141,573, forward strand.
CTCTTGTCTTTCCTGCTGAATCCTGTGTTCAGGACAATGGGCTGGTTTTGCAGAGGTGCTCAGGTGAGTCCTGATTAATGACCACATTGAAAAAATCTTCTCCCCATGTACCATGATAACACAGATCTGCTGCTGCTATTTAATTACTCCTGTACTTACCCGTGCAACAGTCAGGTCAAACATTAACAGCTACTCTGACACACCAAGAGAAGACAGAGTAACCAGAAACACTACCTCATTTAAGAACATTGCTAGTAGCCCCTACGCCAGACATATAAAACTTTTGAAGCACTTGTGTTCAGACAAAAATTCCTGAAAAGATTTTTTGGAGGAAGAGGCAGTGTTGCCAACTTATTGTTTCTTCCACAAAGGCTCCCTTCCTGGCCTAATGCAACTGAGAAGACTGAGAGGTGGGATGTCTCTGTACACTTCTACTCTTAACATGGCAGTGGGAATCATAAGACCCATGCTTGATTCACCAAGGCTGAAGAGAAATGAGACTGTATGCTCACAGAATGTTCCTGAATGGAGCAAAGACTTGTGATGGAGCACAGCAGAAATTCCCTTTGTTTCTAACCCTTTCAAAACTCCAGTAGATCCCATTTGATTTGCAGTTTCTGGCAACCCTGTCTCCTCTGCATTCATAGATCCCACTCCCATCAACTGCCTTCTGATAAACAATTTGAGGCAGACAGATTACTGAGTTTAAAGGTTTTCCCCTTCAAGGATTGTACAAGCAAGGTGACATTTTCTTCTAGCTTCATGCAGATTAAAAAATATCAAAGATCATCACCCAGCTGTCCAGACGGTGTCAACTAAGACCATGTCCAGGAAAGCATATTCTGCTCAGTTAATTTTGTATTTATTGGATCTGGAGGACGGGCAAAGCAAAAGGCTAATTCTTGTAAATTTTTTGATACTGCACTTTCAAGGAACTTCTATATGAGTTATTCCACTAGAAAGCTTTGGTATCCAATTAATTACAGTTAAAGAGGATTTTTTAAATACAAATTTCACCTTTTACAAAACAAACAAAAAATACTTGATAATTTTTCCACACTTTAAAAGCTTGTTAAATCTAAAAAGAACCATTTATTATAAAAATGGAGCAAGAAGAGAATAAATATATGAAGCTTTGATCACTGCCAAATTACTCAGTGTTTTGTAAAGCTGACCTTTCCCCTCAATTTGACTTTCTCAAAGTCTATACTAAAGCAATGTTTTAGTAGCTGTGAACTGAAAAGCTAATTAAAATTAAATTACTTGTAGAAGTGAAGACTTCTGGCTTTGCCAAAGAAAATGACAAGTAAGGTTTTAACACAGCAGAAAAGAGCTGTCCCATAACTCATCTCCAATTGCTTTACAATCTTTTTACCTTTTTTTTTTTTTTTTTAAGGCCAGTAGTTAGCAGTGTTCTCTGTAAGTTTATCTCAATAAAACCTCTTGGGGTAATTCCCATGACATTCAACTACATACCATAAGGGTATGCAGAAGGAGAGTGTCTGCTCCTTTAAGGGTATTTGGCCAAAGGAGCCATAAATAAGAACATACAGAAACCTGACTGACAAATAGTAAGGGAGGTCATGATAAGACCAAACCTGGTCAGTCACGCTAATGGGTAAGGATATGTAGTGTGAGAATGTTTATTTTCTCAGCTGTGACGATAAGGAAAGGGAAGGAGACAATCAGAGTCATAAAATCTCAGCAATTAGCATTACTGAAGACAATAACCAGAAACAAACCCGGTCAGTCACACCAGGTGATGGGCTATCAAGAAACCACAGGCAAATTTGGAACTTTACAATGGATAAGGATGCAAACCTGAGGGTCCAGGATGTTGGAGGGGTCAGTGGGACTATGCCAGCTGAGGAGGCAATGTGCAGGGGAGGAGGGAGCAGGGAGGAACAAAGAGGGGGGGTAGAGAGACAAGGGTACAAAAGGGGCCAGTCACCTGTAAACTGTGGCTGGTCAGTACGCTTGTCTGGCTGAGCCCTGCGCCTGATCACCAGGGTCTGTCCTGTCTGTTCTTAACTACCTCTCTGCATCATCTCACTCTCTACCCTGAGTGTGTGAGTACTGCGAGGACTCATTGACAGCTGCTGGAGTCAGACGAGGGGTGTCGGTGCCTCTGGCCTGTGGTGTTGGCTACTGGAAGGAGTGGGGGGTCTCAGTGCCAGTGACTGGAGCAAGAGGGGGCTTTAACCTCCAACCACTGGGGTGGGAACAGTTTGTATCCTGAAAACCAGCTGCCTGGGGAACTGTTGTGAGTGAGGAGCTCAGCACCGGCAGCTGGAGCAGGACCACAGGCCACAGCCCAGGTGCCTGGTGCCAGCTGCTGGAAGGGCAAGTGTCTGTATCTTCCCCAAACCTGCTGTGCAGGGGCAGGAGGACGGGATGGTAGCTGTATTCACTGGCAATCTTCAAGCTGGACCAGCTGGTGAGCAGGGGAGCCTCAGGTCTGGGCTGGAGTATCCAGTGGGAGGAGGGTCCATGGGTTTTGAGGGGACCTGTGAGTCTGGGGTGCCTGTGGGACAAGTGTGTGAGTGCTGTGTGTCTGCAGTGAGCACCAAGCTGGACCAGTCAGCGAGTCAGGAACCCATGGGGCAGGTAAGGGGGCCCAGGATTGGGGAAGGGGTGCCAGGTAGGCAGAGGGGCCATGATGATACTTGTGATATCCATGAACACACATGTGCTTGTGAAGATGGAGAGTGTCATCTGTGTGTGCCTGCACTAGTGACCTTCTGTCTCTGCCAGCCCACAAGGAGGAGGGGACTTGGCTACCTGTTCTTGTGTTTGTGTGCATCCTGTATGTGGGTGCTGTTGAAGGCAATGCCTCGTCTGTGATACTGCATGTGACCAGCCACATCAGTATCCTCTGTGTCTGTATGAGCATCTGTGTGTGTGTGTGTCTATGTCTCTGGTTTATGTGCTCAGCTTCATTACTGGTTGAACCTGCAAACAGGCAAGCAACAGCCGTGTTCCTCAACCTGGGCAGACACCCCAGTTCCACTGGCACAGGGCTGGGCTCCAGCAAAACCTTGGGCAGGAGGGTCCTGGGCCAAAGCAGCAGGAAGAGGCAGCCACTCATAACATCCCTTAATATCTGGACTAGTCAGAAGGATTATCCTTAACATCCCTTAACACATACTAGAAAAGAAAACATATGATCTATTTTATCTTTATACTTAATTGACTACTTTGTGTCAGGAAGCAACAAGAAGGCTGCTCTTGAAAGGAAAGTGTGCTGAGAGCAGAGCACAATAACAAGGCAGGCATGAGCAGGTACCTCACCAACAAGGAGCCAGGATGCAGAGCAGCAAGTCCAGGTCAGGATCAGGGCTAGAGACATTGGTGAAGGCCAGATACAGTCCACTGACCAACCAGCATTTCTGTAGTGATGACGCAGGTCTGAGCTCAAACCAGGAAGCCAAGCTGTTGGGTCTGTGTCGGGGTCAGGACTGAGGAAGTATGAGACCACGCACAAATATGGCTGCTGCACTGTTGTGATGTAGATGGCAGGCAGGGGCCTGCAGCAAAGCTTCAGCTTAAAAGTAGTTCCCAAGGAAAAAGAGGGGCAGGGCCTTGTTTCTAGCTTTCCTCACAAGAGCTCTTATCAGTGAAGGAGCTAACCTTGGACTCAGTCAGCTACACTCTTTAACTTATCCAGCTAAACTAGAATGAGGGTGTGCTCACATCGTGTTGGGTCACTCAGGCTTAGCCAGGCTTTGCAGACTTAAAATGTGATGATGTATTGAACATCATCAGACAAAGCTTAGCGTCAAAAGGAGAGGAGACTCTTCACACCTTGGAGACAAGGCTTGCAAGGGTCTAAATGCTTTCTTCCTTACATTTTCAAAGCTGCCTGCATCACAATTGTTTGGGAACTTACAGATCAGACCTAATTTTGATCCAACCAAAAAATGAACAGCTGGGTTCGCTATACACTAAAAATTGGGCATTGTGATGCATTTACCTTTGCATTTACCTGTTGGTCAGAACAATCATCTCTGGACAGTGTCTGTCCTTGCTCACCAGCACTTTTCTGACTGACCAGCATGTTGCTAACCCTGCTTCTTCCAGAAGTTCTTCCAAGGAGTTAGGAAAGCACTCAATAAGTGCTTGAGGATGATAGTATTTGACTGGCTCCATAGCACAAGACACAGGGAGAAACCATGTCTCTAATACCTGCACCAAAAGCTACAGGTGTGTTTTTTCTCAGCATGGTAGAAGGACAGAATAGCAGGGGCACAGAGTTGAACAATGACTGTCATAGGTTTCTTGGGCCCAACAATTCAAGGAGGCAAGGCACAGAAGTAGCCTTTCAAGGCCACTCACATTGCTAGTAGCAGAAACAGGAGTTAACCTACTTGTTTTAAGAGTTGACCACCAGCACTAGCTGATTTTTGAAACATTTAAGGGTGCTCTCTCAATTACAGGACAACCTGGCTACCTCCACAGAGTACTTGTCTTTGTCTTTGCCCCCTTTGCCTACAAAGGACAAAATTCTTAGGCCAGAAGATGAACATGACAATAGATGCCCCATAGACAGTCCACAGGTCTCCAGATCAGCGCTTCAGTCCCAGTAGGACCTTTCCCATATCCCTCCCAGCCCAAAAAATCTTGCAGACAAGAGGAAGAGGAAAGATACTAGGTGTATTAAAACACACTCTTGTCCCCACCTCCACTGTTTCCAACTATGGATTGTATACAAGTCCAGACCCTCCAAGGAATACAGCTTTGAAAACTGTACCAGCTTCTTCCCCTTCACTCAGTCTAAGCAACAGCCTTAGTGTGAGAGAGAAACTCCACTTCATTCTACAGTCAGGCTGGACTCAAAGAAGCTCTTAGGCTAATCAGTAAACTCTATATTCACCAGAGAAAAGATCTGAAAATCCCAAAGCAGTCCAAAAGGGGGAAAGGAAGTCCTAGCTGCTTTTCAGACTCAGGTCCCACTGACTGACCCTGTGGCAAGGGCTGAAATTTCCTGCTGATCTCTAGTTTCAGCACCTGGATAGTGCTGAGACAGCAAGATGCAGAGCAGCTCAATTAATTGTTGTTTAGTTACCAGCTCAGAAGTCTCCTTATTAAGAAGCTTTCTGAGCAGTGCTAAATAAGGTTGCAGGAGACAGACTAGGCACAGCAATGCTGCTGCAGAACTTACTGACATTCATCTCTTCCTCCAGCTGATGATGAAAACAGATGTGGCCAGATACAGGCTGTACATCAGAGGGCCTGCAATTAGTCTGTTCTTATTTGCATGGTGAATTCACATTAATGTGGAATAATGGTATTGTTCCTCTTCTGTAACTGACAGGAGGAAGACAAAAGGTTGGAAATTTTCTAACTCTAGATGTCAGCAAAATGGATAAGTTCTTGGGGTAGAAATCTTTTAAAAATTAAACTACATGGAAACTCCTTTAGAGGACTATATGAATATCCCCAATACATATGTACTAATATTTGTATTTATATTTGTATTCATAATTCATGATATATATTTATAAACTTACAGATCTATTTATATATTTTCCACAAATATTTTCCACTTCCTGAAAAGGAAATGACAAGCTCAGAAAACATGCTCAAAGGAGGCCAAAGATATCAACCAACCTTCAGGTGAACCCAGCTGAAAAAAAGAGAATGATTTAATGTAAATTGACACTGGCCACAAATGTATTTCTAACTCAGAGTAGTTGAAATGTCTAATTTCACCTCTCAAAGAACAATGTAAGAAGAGGCATTTCTGTCTTGCTGTATTAACTACTTCAAGTACTGCAGTGGCACAAATGATGTGTTCTACTAACATGGAATCCCATTCATGCAGGGTGTTCAATGTAAATCTGACCATAAGCACACTTGTTTTTAACTTATGAGTTTCAAGTTCCTCTTCATCTTGTCTGGTTGCAATGTGTCAGACTCTTACTGAAGCCCTCTTCACCTACATTTTTATCTGAGATTCATAGAAATGTAAAGGATTCTTATACTGTGAATCACTGCAATTATTTGTTTAGATGTGATTTCTGGTTAACAGTGAGACTGAGATTTGCAAATAGAAGGCTAAAACATTTCAGTTGCCCTTGGGCAGCCACGGAAATCCCAACTCACCTTTCCTGTACAAGAGAGGATGAGGAACCAACACGCCTAGGTCAGAATGCTGACTTCTGCTAACAGAAAGAGTCAGTGTCACTGAAATCTTTTCCAGTGACTCCACTGGATGTTGGAGAAAACCATTAAAGTGATATTAGATTCAGTATGCCACCAGTGTCAATAAGAACCTGTCCCTTCACAGTATAGCGAAAATTCACTCTCACTCATGGATTTCAGGAAAGCAAAATGCCAGCCTATCCACTCGGTCTCTCCTGCTTCATGTTCTAGTTTCCTAAATATGGTTGCTGTACCAAGTTGGGTGGAAAAAGTCTTCCGAGGATACTATGTCTTTTTCACACATCTGCAAACGTGGGCTTCATGCCCTGCTTTTCCTTAATTTGTGTGAGCTTGGGAAAAACACTTTGCTTATCCACTAACAAGATAGTGTTAAAGAATATCTCCATCTGTATAAGGAGGATAAAAATGAAGTACTGTAGAGCAGATTCACTTGCATGAAGTAACAGGAGTCATTTGGAAGATGAGAGAGAGGATGTGTTCTATAGGAAGGACATTTTTTCTTGGTTCCCTGTTGTTTAACTCTGGCATTGATTGTAAAAGTACAGAAAGTTATTTTCCCCTCTGAGCCTTGCTACATTTCTTTTTGACCACTAGTAGTGAGATACCAGTTCATTTTTCAGTGAAAACAGCTCTGAATCTCCCCAGGCTATGTGCATTTTAACTTGAGTGGTGCACATCAGAAATGCACTTACATTTCCATGATATTTTTAATTCACTTCTGCATGGGGAGTGTGAAGTAGTTAACAATAGGCCTATGGATTCAATCAAGACCCAGGAAAAAAACCTGATAAAAATGCCATACACTGAGAAAGGAGACCAGCACATGAATTGCACTTTTTTGCAAGTGATTTACAGTACATAACAAAGCACTCAGTAATTCATTCATCTTGAAGGATATAGATAGGTCTAACTGGAAACCCTTTGTTACAATACCATGGTCTCACTTGTAACCTGAATTACAAAAAAAATCTAAATAAAAATGACAGATATTTCAAAATGCTTAGAGAAAAATTAAACAATTATATCTGTTTAGGACAGCATGGGCTCAATCTTCAGCCAGTGCTTAAAGGAATCCCATCTGAGTTTGAGAATTGCACATCAGAGCCCTCTTTGGACAATCCCCACTCCCATGATGTCATTAATGGCAGATGTGCACTTGAATAGCTCCCATGTGTTCTGCAGTCTCTGTTCTTGGATTGATTTATTGTATGTTTTCAGGTGAGCAGGTACTACCTCCAGTAATTTTGGTGTTGCTCCAGGGATTCATCTGGCCTTGCTAGATCAATCCAGACAGGTAAAGCACGGATATGTTTTGCAATTATTTCTTTCTGAAGAAGTGCCCAGCTGAGCCCTGCTTCCTATCTTTCATGTAAGACTACCCACAAACAGACAGACTTAGCTTTACAGATAAGTATATCACTAGCTGTGAAAAGTCCAACATAGTAGCAGCAACAAGAGAAGAAATACTTTTCGTATGTGTAAGAACAATTCCAGCTGCAGCTCAACACCTTGGTTAATAAGCCTTCCAAATGTCACCATGAAGATATTAACTTCTTCATTTTATCATTAGAAAATAAAAACTTCCCACCAGTCTTATGCCCAGAAAAGGGAGCGCATATGTTGGCATCTGCAGTGTTCATTTCCTTGCAGCAATGGGACTCTGTTCAGCTACACAAAAACATCTGAGTGCTCAACTCTAAGTCAGTGAAAGATCTGCGGGAGAAGGTCACCATACCATGCAGCATCAGAAAGGATGAGAAAGAGATGAACTGTATCATGTCTAAGACACTGCAGCTTCAAGAGCCTGAACCTTCAGCTGTAACAGAGGGGCAGGGCGAGCCTGTGCATATGAAGTAAAAGTGAAAACTTCAGACATCATGAAGCCTGGAAGATGGTGACAACTCACATTAAGAGGAAGGTCCTGCCCACCTAAAGACTTGCAGCTACAGAATACATTCACTGTCCTCATTGCTGATGAGGAGCTGGGAGTGCTGCCAAATGGATCTTTCCTTGCAGATGAGTCTGAATCACTCAGGACCACTAGAAGGAATCAGTGAGTGATAATGGTAGGAGACTCTACTGCAAGTGATGAAGGCCCCCAACCTTATTTGTCATCAAAGAAGATTTGCTGCTTGCTAGAGGCTCAAATTCAGTATGATGTGTAGAGGCTACTAAGGCTCATCCACCTATTATCTGGGACTGCTCTTCTACATAGGAACTGCTGGCGGTGACCTAGGTAGTGACTACAGAGCTCTGGGGACAGTGACCACGGGCATGGGGAAGTGAGCTGCTCTCCTCAGTTCTGCTGGTGAGAGACAAGGGCCTGAGGAGGACTGGATGGATCCTACAGATCAACAGCTTGAAGGTCAACAGCTGCTTGGAAGAGGCAGGATCCACCTGGCAAGGTGGGGCACAAGGATCTTTGCCAACAGGCTTGCCAACCTGATAAGGAGAGGTTTAACCCAAGAATGATGGTGTCATACAAAGATTCCTCAAATAACAAGTGAAGGAGTTGTGGATGAGGTAGGAAAACCAAGATCTCAGGGTGACTGGAACAGAAGGGAGATAGCAGTCAACAAAATAGAGGTGAAATGCAATCACTTCAAGCATAGGCATGTAAAGAAGGAACTGCCTGCAGAACAGCCTTATGGGGAGAGCTCTCATGCCTGTTCTGGGAATCAGCATGCTTAGGTGTCTCTCTGAAATGTCTCTACACTAATGCATGCGGCATGGGGAACAAACAGGAGGAATTAGAAATCTGCGTGCAGTTACAGGGCTATGACCTCATAGGGATTATGGAGATATAGTGCGATAATTCACACGACTGGAGTGCTCTGATGGATGGATACAGGCTTTTCAGCAAAGACAGGCCAGGAAGGCAAGGAGGGGGAGTTGCCCTCTATGTGAAAGAGCAGCCAGACTGCATGGACCCCTGCCTAGGGATGGGTCAGGATCAAGTCAAGAGCTGGTAAGTGTAGATTAGGGTGCAGAATAACATGGGTGAATTTGTAGCTGGTGTCTGCTATAGACCTAATCAAGAAGAATTAGATAAGGCTTTCTGCAAACAAAGAAGCCTTTCATTCACCGGCCTTGGTCCTCATAGGGAAGTTTAACCACTCCAATATCTGCTGGAAAGAGACACAGCAGAGCACAAACCTAAGAGATTTCTAGAACACATTGATGACAACTTCCTGATACAGGTGTTTGAGGAACCAGCAAAGAAAGGTGCTCTGCTGAGCCTGATGCTTATAAAGAAGGAAGAATTGGTTGTGAATAGGAAAGCTGGGGGCAATCATGGCTGGAGTCACCATGAGGTGGTGGAGTTCAGGATTCTAAGAGGAGGGAGCAAAGTAAAAAATAGGGCCGCATCCATGGACTTCAGGGCGGACTTTAACCTCTTCAGATATGTGCTTGGAAGAAGCCCAAAGGATATAGCCCTGGAGAGAAGAGGGACCCATGACAGCTGGTTGATATTCAAGGGTCCAACCTGAAACTCTAGAAAGAGCCATCCTGAAAAGTAAGAAACCAAGCAAAGGCAGCAGGAGGCCTGCATGGATAAGTAAGGAGCCCATGACGGAACTCAGACATAAAGAAGAAATATACAAGAAGTGGAAGTGGGTGCAGGTGACCTGAGAGGAGTATAGAGATGCTGATTGTGTAGGGATGGGGTTAGGAAAGCCAAAACCCACCTAGAATTTAATCTGGTGAGGGATGTGAAGGACAACAGGAAGGCCTTCTGCAAGCACATCAACAGAAAAAGAAAGACTAGGGAAAATGTGGCTCCTCTATTAAATGGAGCAGGAACCATGGTGACAAAGTACATGGAAAAAGCTGAGGTATTCAATGCCTTCTTTGCCTCAGTAGTTACTTGTCAGACCAGCACTCAGGAACCCCAGGCCCTTGAGACAAGCATGGAAGTCTGGAGCAAGGAAGACTTACACTCAGTGGAGGAGAACCAGGTTAGGGAGCAGTTAAACTGGAAGTGCAAGTCCATGAGGCCTGACAGGATGCACCCACAAGTGCTGGGGAAGATGAACTGATGTCACTGCAAGGCCAGTCTTGATTATCTTGGAAAGGTCATGGTAAAAGGGAGAGGCTCCTGAGGACTGGAAGAAAGCAAATGCCACTCTCATCTTCAAGAAGGGAAAGAAGAAGGATCTAGACCATCTCAAGAGGTCCCTTCCAACCTAAACGCTTCTGTGATTCTCTGATGAGAGCAACGATTTCAGAGTGGCTGGAAGCAGAGAACATACAAGCACAGGAAGGACTCAAAACTTTCTGTGGACTGCAATGTACAACAGCTCAGGAAATCCTCCTTCATCAGCCCTCAAATTTAATGTGGGTTTTTGGGGGTTTTTTTCCACCCTATGGCAATGTTGCATAAGAAACACTTGATGAGAATCATCTCTGAAATGTGCTACAGTTCTTAACAAGTCTCACAGGGTGCCTGATGAAAATATATAAACATTTTCATCTGATGAAATAGTTTTCATCAGATAAAACATTTAAAAATGTCAGAGAAAACATTTAAAAATAAACATTTTCATCTGGTGAAACATCACTAGAAACCTCAGAAAATATTGTTCTTCTTTAAACAGTGGACTTTTCCACAAGTCTGAAGAAACTCTTAAAGCTAACTGTTCATTAATGCTTTATCTGTTTTGCTGTCCAAGATCTCTAAATCTGGATTCATAAGGCTTTACAGATGGGAGTTTGGAAGTTTTTTTGCAAGGTTTTTGAAAAACCCACATTTGCAATGTGATAATAGTTCCAGCTAGTCAAAGATACAATAATCCCAGCAGTCCTGCTAGAAGAACATCAGCAAGAATAAACACAGTCCTTCCTCATCTCCACAAATTTCATTTTTGATTGGATGAATGCAGTAACTGCTGATGGAAGAAAAAATGTTATTCTAATGTCCATAAATATAATTTACCAAACATTCTTTTAAAGAAAGATTGAAACCTTCAAAAACATACTTTGTCATGACTTTTGGTGGAAAACTGGGCTCCGGTATCCTGCCCAAACATGGGTTGGAGACTGTGCAGGTAACTGGAAACCTTGACGGTACTGTGCTCTTGGACAGCCTGATGGATTTGGGCAAAGTGCACATAACCTCAGATAAACAAGAGCTATTACACGTCTTGTGGTGTTTGCACAGCTAGCACTGACCGGTTCATGACCCTTATACTATATGTTATTTTATACTATCTATATTAAGTATTATATATTTTATGTGCATATTTTAATGAATATAATATAGAAAAAGCTATTATATATATACAGAGTATAACATACTATACAAAATATATGTGTCATATCCTATCAGGAATAAATTAATACTGCACCTCTTATACATGTACATGCTAACTATTTTTCATGCTTGAGCAAGGCTTGCTCAATACAATCATGGCACTCTAAAAGCCTTTATGATCAGTTCATCTTTGAAGCTTTCCATTTTCACATATAAACTAGCTGACAGCCTGCTGGGAACAAAGTTGATTTGCATGTACTTGCCCACCTATTAAGGATATTGAAGAATGAAAATGCCTAAAATAATTAGAGGAAATATGTACCATCTACTTTCTTTAAATCTATATTGGTAACAGCCTAAATTAATTTAAATTGAACAAGAAATAAAAAGACAAACTTAAATATTGACTACAACACACTCAAGCACAAGTAGTTTCAAGTTCTAGCCACAGCAAGCAATCTCATTTCTCTTTCCTCCATCATACATAAGCACAAATTAAAGGAAGGAAAAGCACACATAAATAATATCATATCTCTCAAGACATCTGTATGCCATAGAATGTTACACAGCCTCAGCCTCAGGCAATCCTAATGAAGTAGTTTCTTTTTAACCATTTCTAAAATGGCTGTTTTTCATGCAAAACATTTTTTACACTCAAATTAGGGTCAACTAAAAAGTTCAGATAAAGAAGAAACAAAATCCTAACCTATTTTTCTCTTTAAAAATTCAGTCAAAATATTTTGACTATTTAATCACAAATTCCATACCAGGATCTCAGTTGCCCTGTAATCAGGCATTCAAGTGAACCAGAAGTGTTAATTTGGGCCAAACCAACAGAGAGAGGAAAACACATAAAAGTATCAAGCATTGGTTACACCATACCTAAATGCCCACAGTTGTTGACTGTGCTAAAAGATTAGCTGTTATACTTTCAAAGCAGTAACAGGATCATAAATTTTTTGTATATATTTTCAAAGATAACAGATCTTTTGGCAAAGCTGGCTTAGAAATAGTGTCTCCAGAATAGCTGTAAATGTGGAGATTCTAAGAAACCAAATGCTTTTTTAAATCTTAACTTTAAAAAAAAAGGTTTAATTCCAGATAATGGGTTGTGTATGAAGGACAAATAGAGAGAAAGGAAACTTAAACAATTTCAAGCTAAGGTTCAGCAAGTGCAAAAAGCTTGTCTAGTCAATTTTGCTTGATGTAGGTAAGAACATCACTCCTAAGTCAGCCTTGTCTACATACTTTTGTCTTGTGGCTCAAATGGCTCTCCAGCTAAATGGTGACCACACACACTTGTTGAGGATTTCTTGGCTGGGCAAAGGCATGTGAGCAATCCAGCCGTTATGTGGGAACGAAGCATAAGTTTACAAAATACTGGAGCAGACAAGGATGCTGTGTCCTTGTACACTGGGAAAAAGGAAGATAAGAAGGGCCTGACAAACAACACCTGGATGCTGAAGAATGAGATCAGTAACTGCTGGACACCTCGTGAAGAAGTTTGCGCAGCCAGTAGAGAATAAGATAGTGTCGCGTGAAACGGGGTATTGTACCAATTAGAGTATTGTATAAGGCGCGTGGACATAGAAGCTTAGCCAATAATAACATTGTAGCTAGCGTGTCCTATCACCTTTTTCTGTATAAACCCTGTAAAACCCTGTAATAAAGGAGAACGATCATACTCATATTGAGACTCCGTTGTTACTCCGGGACCGTCTCCCACTCCGACACACACTTACTGGAAATTCAGTGCCTTCAGCTGCAGATGAGGTCATCACTTCAAGCTTGGGAAGCATTAGTAGAGGTAACTAAACGCCAAGAGGGGTGTAATGATTCCAGATGTGCAGGCACCATAAAATCTCTGGCAGGGTTGCTAATGAGTCACGAGCATGTATGCGCTAAAGGAAACTAGTTGTGCCTAGTATGTACATCCTGAGATTTGAGACAGAAGGCAAATTTGCTGGAGCAAGTATTTACTGGAGTTCATTCATTTAGCTGTTGCTAAGTATCTGAAAAACAGGCTTTATAATAGGAAAGCTGACAAGGTCTTAATTAGAACAGCAGGTACAGGTACCACAGCAATAAATTACATCCCTGTTCCATTTCATAGGCAGGAGGAGATACAGCTATATCTGTTGTAAAAATGTCTGCTTTTGCTGTTAGTACCTGATGGTTCTTGATGGTAATCACCACAAAACAGCACACACATCACCTACAATAACAGCCAGTGACTGTCTCTGCATTAGATGGAGTTCTGCAAATGCCCTACCCTAGTTTATTGCACTGATTTTCCACGACATTTACAGGCTGTATTTTACTTTTTTCTGCAAAGGTAGAGGAACACTGTTGTTACTGTGATGTTGGAGGGAAAAAATTATTTAGTGTGGGCTGTTTCTGGGATACGGGGGCTAAAGGCTGTGCATAAAGTGTCACAGGGTGGTAAGCCCTCAAGAGCTTACTATTTAAATGGGGTAAAGTTGGCAACTAAAGGTGAAGTCCAGGCTACAAATAGTTCCCCAAAATCCTTTCCTCCATCTGATTCTTATTTCAAGAAGGCTTCTTTGCATTGCTCTGATGGCACTGCTTATTTTACACAGTTTTTTTGATCCGAGGCATGCGTCATAGCTATGTTATGAGACTCCTAAAACTGAGCTGGGTACTTGCTCTGGCAGAACAACAGCAGAGAGGCTCCATCACCACACCACACAGACCAGTTGACACCAGAACAAGATCTACAGAGTGCAGAAATCCACACCTGGCTTTTGACCTAGAGGAGTCAGTGCTTCTTTCAGTGAGGAAGGGAAAGTCATGGACCGGATCCAGTCCTGGTCCATTGCATTGGATCTTCATGTAACTGCCTTAGTTCCTACAATGAAGCTGCCTCCTCCTCAGGGCTCTTTAATATCATATTTTGTTCTCTTCCTTTTTAGGCTACCTAGCACAGATCAATGCATGTGTACAAGGTATAGTAACAAGGCTCATTAAAGCTCTACAGCATTTCTGGACTCCAACCCCACTCCCCCGCCTCCCCTCCCCCAATAGCAGTGGCTCAAAAGTCACTAGGTTCAGAATGACAAAATGTCCTTGCATTGCAGATGTTCTCTGGGTTTAACGCACACTGACTTCCTCTGCCCACCGTGGTGTGTGCTGGCTCAGTCACTACAAATAGGAAGTTATGTTTCTGGTACTAAACAAGACCCTCCAAACAATTCTGTGACCTGGGAACACCCTGCAGTCTGTAGCTTGAGGTATTGCTCTTTCTGCCAAGATCAGGTAGTCTTTAACAGGCTTAATGACTCCAGGGGAGCAAGTGTGAACAGAATCAGACCCATATGCCCAGACTTTTAATTTTATGACTATTGAGCTCCCAAAATTCTTCCACGAGGAAAAGCCAGATGAAAGATGGGCACAAAACTGGGATCCCACATATCCCTTCAGAGCTGTTCTGATCCCTTCTCAAAAACAGCGCACAGCTTCCATATGTCTAAAATCTGCCATGAATTCAAATAATTCACAAAGTTCACAAAAGCTCACTCCTGCTCAGAGCCAATTCTTGTCAGAGGTTATTAAAATATGAAGGAGAAATTGTGAGCTTAGAAGAGCCATGAGTATAATAGTGGTGACCATATGAGCTGAAATGGTAATGATAGGTTGTTTGTAGAGTTTCTGTCCTTAGATTGATAAGCCACGTGGAATATCCAAGTTTATGTTATCCAGAAATGTTTATTTATTAAAGTTTTGGTGATGCTCTCATCCCAAGTGAAATATGGAAACAAATAAGAACTTTCCTACATCTTGAATTTAATTTCAAATACTCACCAAAGAGTGTGGTATTTAGTCATTTTAACTTAGTAATATTGTCTGCTCTTGCTTAAAACTTAAAGGTTATTTTGTCTGCAGATATAAAAGCAAAAATGAACAGCTGTCTATCTGTATTGTGTAAATGACTGAAAGCCCCAAAGTCCCATGTCCACTTCTAAACCAATTTGCTAGATAGCAAACAAATATTTCCCAAACCTCCTTCTAAGCCAAACTTACTATGTCTCACATACATTATGGAGGGCTCTTCACAAAGACACATTTACTACCCAAGTCTGAAACAGAGGTCTTTCTGTGTGAGAAAAATCTATCCCACCATGTCCATCTTCAGTCTTCCATTCACCCTTCCTTTTGTGCCGCCTCACAGCAGTCAGCTGTGACTCTATGCAGATCACTTTCTAAGCTGCAAGCAGTTACTGCACAATCCCATGAGATTTCTTGGAGCTGTTTTCACTCAGAAATCCTTTCATTAGCTAGTTTCTTCATAATTTTCCTATACCTTCCTGTTGGTCCTGCTGCAGTAGTCAACAGGAAGACCAAGCACATGTGTTTATGGCCTACTCTTCTTCCACGAGACAGAGAACTGCAAAACAGATGGGGAGTCCAAGCTGGCAGAAAGTTAAGGTCTGGAAGTTAAACATTGACATGCATCAGAACAACAGAAGTATCACATAGTACCCAGCTAAGAACTGCAGTTCTTCAGAAAATCAAGCTATCTCTTCTGCTTTCCATCTGGCAGCTGCAGACTTTTCTAAATCTGACTGGAAGCACCAATACAGAATTTTATGAACACATGCTGGTAATAATTGGGAAGTACATGCACTCCAGAAACCTTTGGAAGAGGGTTTTATCAAGCAGATAAAATCCAAAACAATACTAGAAAACTTCTAAGCAAGAATTTATATTTCCTTTTGTGGTAGGTTAGCCTTGGCTGGCTGCCAGACCCCCACCCAGCTGCACTCTCACTCTGCCTCATTAACAGGACAGGGGAAGAAAATAAGATGGAAAAAGTTCCTGGACTGAAATAAAGACAGTGACATCACTTACCAGTTACCATCATGGGCAAAAAAAGACTTAATTTGGAGAATTCAGTTTAATTTATTGCTGATTAAAAACAGAGCAGGATGTTGAGAAACAAAGAGAAAACTAAAACACCTTCCCCCATCTCACCCTTTCTTCTCATGTTCAACTTCTCTCCTTCACTCTCAACTATTCAACCTTCTTACCTCGCAAATGACACAATGGGGCAGGGTGACACAATGGTCAGTCCATAATGGTTCCTCTCTGCTGCTCATTCCTACTCACCCTTTTTCCCTGCTTCAGTATGAGGTCCCTCCCTACAAGATACAGTCCTTCATAAACAGCTCCTGTATGGGTTCCCCATGGGCTGCAGCTTCTGCTAGAAAACCTGCTCCTGTATGGTCTCCTCTCCATGGGCTGCAGCTCCTCCCAGGAGTCTGTTCTGTTGTGCGCTCTTCACAGGCTGCAGCTGCTTTCAGGACATCTCCACCTACTGCAGTGTGGGATTCTCCATGGGCTGCAGTATGGGCATCTGCTCCACCGTGGTCATCCACAGCTACAGAGGAATCTCTGCGCCAGTGCCTGGAGCACCTCCTCCCCCTCCTGATTCTCTCACTTTGGTGTCTACAGGGCTGTTTTACTCATATCTTTCTCACTTTTCACTCTCACAGCTGCTGTGCAGCACTTTTTTCCATTTCTTAACTACATTCCCAGAGGTGACACTGGCTTGGCTGAGGGGCTCAGCTGTGCTCTGCAATGAGTCCTGCACAGGGCAGGCAGCCTGAGCCTCTCCTCACAGGTGTCACCCCTGCAGCCCCTCCCATTCCCTCACTACCAAAACCTGGAAATGTAAACCCAACATACATTTCTAACACTCTCTTCCTCTCACAAGCTAGCACGGGAAAACTCACTTCCTTTTCTTCAATCCCTTGCCATAAAAACACTGTGGGAAATAGCAGTGTTAGAATGGGAGGGGACTAAAGATGAAATTATTTCCTCTTAGAAAAATCTCTGAAGAAATTTCTTCTTTTCCTATCTCACTTCTTAACTATCCAAAGAAAAGTTTATAAAATAGGGGTTCCGGTCTGATTTGCTTTCCTGGAAGAAGGTATTTATTTCTCTCAGAAAGAGCAGAAGTCAGAAGGAAGCTCACCTCCTTTCAGAGGTCTTCAAAAAAGTATGCTCTCCTAAAAAAGTTAGTAAAATATATCTCTGTAGATATGTTTCATAAAAAAACCTTTGGATATTATTGATTCTGTGGAAACCAGTGTCTTTTTGTATGCAGCAGAGAATGAGTCAGAACTGCATATTAAAGAAGGTTCTCAATATAGCACATAAGGCAATCAACTTATTCTGCTCCAGTTTGTGGGCTGGACAGAGTGGGGAGATGTAGAATAACTGTAAGTTATTCCAAAAAGATGGAATGGCAAGAGAAGACATACAAATAAGTCAGGTTTGTCTCTCAGGAATGCAAGTTAAAGTCCTTTGCTATTCCTAGAAGTACGATCATACTGTAAGTAGCCTGGGAGTATCATCTGTGTGCTGCCAAATTAGCACCGTGGGGCATTATCACTTCTACATTTCTGTAACACTGCCTTGAAATCCATTGGGGCAAACTTTCTTATGTTAAATTGCATGCTCACCTACTAATGAGCCAGCCTTTTCAAAGCAAAGGAGTGCACAAGTTAACAGAATAGATCAGGACAATGTCCATCCATGTCCACATCTATTTCATAAATAAACACAAATAACTATACCTTTTCTAGCTAACCCTATTTGTAGAAAGAAATGCTCTGTATGGTTTTTTTTTTTCTCCACCACATTTCAAAGATAGCAGCAAACTCAGGGTTCCTTTACTTCTTGGGGCTGAGTAGTGAAGAGTAGGGCTTTATACAGCTGATGGCTTGTTCAAGGATATTGACATCACCATGTACAGTTTCTGCTTCAGTCAAATGGTAAAGTGGATGGAGTAACCTTTGAGGCCATGGGAATATGGATCAGACAGAGCAGATAACATACTACAAAGAATTTATGCCATTCAGTATGAAACAGACCATGGGCAAGGCTTTTAATAGCTTCCATCTCTCTCCATGTAACTTCTAGTGGGAGAGACTTGCTCCTTTGGGTGGATGAGACCATGTTCTACGCTTTACATTCAAAAAGGGAATTTATTCTCTCTACAGCTTTTCAAGGCTGCAATATCTAAACAGCTCACTGCTAGGAAAGAGTTCTTCACTGAGAGGGTAGTCAGTCACTGGAACAGGGTTCCCAGGGACACAGCAATGACGACTGAAGCAAGACTTAGACCACAACAGGGAAAAACACTCAGGTCTGAAGAACAAGGGAGATGGGATGGATTGGAAGGCATTTGCAGCACAAAGGCTCTGGACCAGCATCCCTCACAGAATGAACAGGGTGTTTTATGTAGCATCATTCACCAGCCAACAACCACAGTCTTTCCATAGACAGAGATTTTCAATGGCTTTCCAGAGCAGTTCATTTGTGTGGGAGATGGACTGTACGCAGACAGTCCCATGCTTCACGGCATGTTCCAGGTTGGAGAGTGACTTACAGAAGACCAAGATAAGCATGTGAAACAAACACCAAAACCAAGTCCCATTTTACAAGGACTCACTTGCCTGATTTGTGTACACTGTTCTGCCTGGACTTGGTTCAAATGTGAAATACAAAACTAGACTCAAAAGATTTCTTGCCTATTTACATGTTCTGACTTAGAAAGTGGGTTTATGAGTGGATTCAAGTAATCAGTCTTGTCCTTTAGAAAGTCAAACATGATGTCAGTGTATTCATATTCTACAGGGGCATGAACAGGGGAAATGTTGAGAATTACAGCTCTTCCAGACCACCCAGAAGCCACGCCAAAAACTGAACCCTGGTCTCACTATCAACTTTGTAGAGACACTCTGCTCAATGGGTCTTGGCAGAAACAGCTGGAACTGGTACAGTCACTTTGATTCCCATTAGTAGCACTCCTGTTTCCTTTTAAACAGAAGGCCAGCAGCCTGTTCAAAAACAGTCCTGCACTGCACAGACCACTGCTTTGTTGCCCTTTTGGAGCAGCAGTTTGCCATTTGGCAGCAATGGGTCTCAGCCTTTCTTGAACAGACCAGTTTTCCTGTGTGGGCTGCAGATTCCCAGGTTCTCTGCAAGTCATTTCTCCCCAGAGCTAGTGTAAGAGGGACCTCACCTCAGCTAGCTGCACCTCTGCCTCAGTGCACCATGAGTGTTCGTGTAAAGACTGTGCCAAGAGAAAGGTGTGCTTCTTCACCATCTCTCAGTGTCAAAGCTTTTACACCAGTGGACTACAGCTTTCAACAGCGGACCCTCCTCCAGACTGATGCTCTGGCAAACCAGCATGGTAATTTAATCTAATAATTTTATATATTGGAGTTCTCTATGGTAGACAGAATGCAAGGCAGACGGTGGCTTTGCCAGACAAATGCAGAGGAAGGAGGGCCAGGCTTCTAAAAACACCAGATCTATTGTAAAGTATGTATTTGAAAAGGGCTTTGAAGACCAGTCAGCACTGTACATCAGATGGCAGAATGTGATTACAAAGGAGTCAAACTCCAATTACAGTGTCATTACACTAAATATTCTTTTTTGATAATGTACAACTAATTAACCCAAACTAGATTATTAATTATATTTGCAAGACTAAGGCCTCTTTGCTTTTTTACTCAACACATGTGGCTAAGACTTTCACTGGAGCTTAAATGTTTTCATTTAAGAGCCTGGAGGGGCTATGCAAATCTTAGCCTACATTTTTGTGACTTAGGACCACTAACCATACCGTATTGACACAGAAACAGAACTCCATCATGTGGTTAATCTTCTGGTTATGGGAAACCACTAGTAACTGTGACTGTTGAAAACCAAGTTACAGCATAATTAGACACTGCCTGGTAGAGCAAAAGCAGAAGAAGTTCTGGTTTGGGCAGGGTTATCTTCAGTTTTCCCATCACTCACTTTTGCTTATGGTCTGTGCCAAGTTGAGAATAGAAACCCATGGAGCATACTGGCTTGGGGACCTCTGGCAGTTCTTTCAGAGTGGCAGATGTGCATGACAGTTTGTAATGGAAAGCTATCTTTCCATAGATTTGGGCTGTGAGTATCTGCTGGCCAGCAAGATGGCTCTGACAGCCAGCCTCTCCTGGGGGCTTGGTCTGCTCTTCTGCAGAGGCAATGCTCTTTTCTTCTAAAGAATGATTTTATCAATCCTGCCTATTAAAAGAAATCAAACAAGGAAAATTCCCTTGAAATTCAGGCTTTTAAAGCCCTTTTAAAAAATGTACCTAGTGCTGTTGGTTTTCTGTGGCTCATACTCGCTCCTCAGCGAAGCCATTCCTCCTTCTGCTTTTTTCTGACAACACTTTCATTCTTGGGATGGTAGGCTAGGCTTAGCTGGACTTGCAGATAGCAGCTTATTTCTGGTACCAGTTCAGCAAGGACCAGAAACTGGCTGGTGATCTTTTCTGTATCGTAGTAGGAAACATTTGTCCAGCTTTTGTGACAGCACAGATAGGAAAGGTAGTCACTCTTTAAAATGTTGGCTGTGTTTCCTTCTCAGAAGAGGAAAGGGAATAACAATCTGATTCTCCTTCAGGCTGAGTGATGAACACTGTCTCTTAAGGTCCCTTTCAGGTCCATTTTCCAACACCTGGAAGTCTTACAGAGATAAGGCTGAATAAGATTTTCAGTTGAAAGGGCTTTCCAGTGAAGATACAAATTGGTTGAAGCTCAAATTTTTTGGTAGTAAGCCAGCATGAACTCTCAGTGCCTAGATTTTGCCCCACCATAGATAGTTCCGCTGATGGGAAGATACCCACAAGAATGAATGTTTTGTGCTCTGGTCTGACAAGATGGATGGGAAGAGTGCCAGGGAAAAGGGGTTTCTTATACAAGTCTCACATGTTTCCAGCTATCCCAGATCCTACGTTCCTTTTTAGACCTCAGCAGCAGCATTTCAGATGTCTCACAGGCTAATTCTAACTCAACTTAAGTACTCACCTTCCCAAGAAGCTTAATTATGTTTATCATGGGATGCCATAAAATAAAATTCCCTGAAAGAGTAGAGTCTTTAATTACAATCATGATCAATTTGACAGCACATTTGTGAATTTTATGTAACCTTATTATTGTTTTGACTACCAGTAAGGAGTATTAAAGTATTTTTCTATGCCAGGGAATTAAAACTGCCCCAAGGCTATTAGGTTCTGGTTATTTATTTCTAACTAAGTAGATCACTTGGCAAGACTAAGCTTCTAACAGTAATCAAATTGTCCTCTTGCCCTATCATAATTAACATGAAATACATACTCTTAAATTCTCGTTATTAGCCCATGAAGCTGAGGCATAGCATGGAGTGAATAAATACAACATAGCTTTCTATCTTCTTTTACAAGTGATTGCTTCATAAACCCTACCACACTGTTTGGTTTATGCAATTGTCTGAGTACTCCTCTGGAAGATCAGGGTAGGCCTCTGATCAGGATGAAAGAAGCTGCTGCTGCACTCATTCAGGATTCAGAAAATGAAGATTTTGCTCAAGTTTGGTTTGGGGGATGGAGGACTGTCTGGAGAATTCTGAAAAAAAGTTGCATAATGGAACTTGGGCCAGCACTATATTTGCTATCAGAAAGTTTCTCTTAATGTCTTCTTGAATTATGTTTCTGGATTTTAAAATCTATTTCTAGTTCTCCATCCCCACTGAAGGTAGAGAACAGCTTATTCCTTTATTCGCAGTACCAATCTTCTTTATCTAACGAATAGATAATGGCCATACCTCTACACCATAACCTGGAGATGAGCAGTCTCTGGCTTAGGTGGAATCATGTTCCCAGCTTTGAAGAACTACCTGAGACACAGCTTATCCACACTTGCTGGATTCCTGTGGAAGTATTAATCTAAAGGAAGGTCAGGAGAGAGACTGTAAGCATGAAAACTAGAGAACATGCACCACTACAAACATTATTTTAGAGCAAGATGACAGCAAAATGTTTTGAAAATGGTGGGAGAGTTATGCGTGTCAAACTGCCATTTGCCTGTTTTGGATGTCTACATTTTATCTGGGTTAACACCATTGAAAATGCAATGTTCTCTGACTGCTTATGCCTCAGGTAAGGAAAGCAAATTCCTCCTAGACATAGCAAGGTCTCTCAGTGAATCAGGGGAAAAATGTGAAAAGAGAAATACTAAGAAAGAGATAGACTCATAAGGTGAAATGACCCTGAAAGTTAAAAATCCACAGTATCTATCATTGGTTGATCATGTCACATTGGAAGCAAGTGAGAGAAACCTCAGGGAAAGTAGATTCTTTCACAGTGTAAACCCAGCCTTCCTGTCCTCAGACCACTCCTCCCTGCACAAGGTTTTACAGATACAGCACAAACCTCACACAGGCCCACACCACAGGCTTGATGAGACACATCTCTCCATAACCAGGACTCTCCCCCAGCTCTCAGGGTCCTGCCGCAATTTGTGCCAGCACTCTCTACACTGGGGTTTGTTGCAAGCCTCCAAAATCAGGATTGATTGTTTTCTCCTTCTACTTCAGTCAAGCTCTGTACTAGAGAGGAGGACTGTGGGAAGAGTTATCATCACTGGGATTTGACCGAATGTTTGTTCAAAGGACAATTGGGTGGGGGAAGGGAAGGGACTACGTGTTTCTCCTGAGCCACCTACAAAAGGCATTAAGGTGAAGTTGGCTGAATAAAACATAGGACCAAGCACTGCAGCTCAAAGCCAAAAAGAGAAGCAGCGCTCCTAGTCTGGAATGAAGGTAGACCTGTAATGCTCATAATTTACAGAACAAGTGTGAAGCTCTGGAACTGGAAGAACAGGGACATGATGAAGTGGATAATGATCCATCTATGCTAGATGAGTCACCAAGGTTAGGTCAGCCTATTCCCTGCATCAT
The DNA here is from genome assembly GCF_947461875.1 of Haliaeetus albicilla. NCBI lineage: Eukaryota > Metazoa > Chordata > Aves > Accipitriformes > Accipitridae > Haliaeetus > Haliaeetus albicilla. The sequence goes on from NC_091516.1 coordinate 44,164,774, forward strand.
GACCACTTCTATGATGAAAAAATGGTGAGTTCTTTTCTGAAGTGTCTCCCTTCTGGGAGGAACAGAGGGTCTGATCTGTCAACCAGAGCTACCTTTCAGGCAAATTTGCTGCCTCCCTGAGACTCGAGTTAAATATGTTACCAGGAAATTTCCTAGCCTGGTATGGTCCACAGATTATTATCTGCTATTGCTTTGTCATGTGGGTACCAGCAAAGTCACAGTGAAAAGTCCAATGGAGATCAAAAGAGACTTCAGGGCCTTGGTGAGATTGCTAAAAAGATCAGGAGTTCACGTAGTATTGTCTTCTATCCTCCCAGTTGTAGGGAATGATATCAAAAGAAACAGGCAGACCCATCTTATCAATACCTGGCTCTGAGTGGGGTTTTTTGATCATGGGATCATCTACACAACACCTGGCCTGCTGGACCCAATAGGATTCACACTTCTCAGCAGGGGAAAAATACTTTTGCTCACAAGTTAGCAGGGTTGATTGAAAGACCTTTACATTAGGTTCAAAGGGGGAAAGGGATAAAATCAGGCTTACTAGTGATAAACTAAGGGATGCCATGTCAGTGTTTGAGGGATGGTGTGCTAGTGAGGATTTTCACTCTGCACCATAATGTACTGAGTACACTGGAACACTTTTGAAATGTTTATGCATTAACGCGTGCAGTCTTAGGAATAAACAAGAGGAACTAGAAACTTCGGCTTAGTCCCAGAGCTACAAAATCATTGGTATAAGTAAGACTTGGTGGGAAGAGTCCTGTGACTGGACTGCTCTGATGGGCTGTTATAGGCTCTTCAGGACAGATAGGCAGGGCAAGTGAGGCAAAAGGGTAGCACTGTATGTAAAGGAGGAGTTGGACTGTACAGCACTTGCAGTTGGGGATGACATGGTCAAGAGCCTCTTGGTAAAGAATAGGGGAAAAACTAATAAAATGGGTGTTATTGTGGGAATCTACTAGAGATCATCCAGCCAGAATGGTGACACTGATGTATGATTATTTTATAAAGAATTAAGGGAAATCTCTAGATCAGTTGCCCTTGTCCTTATGGGCAACCTCAACTTCCCAGATGTTAACTGGAACTAACATATGGCAGACACAAACAGGTCCAGGAATTTCTTGAATATATCGAAGATGAACTTATGATACAGGTACTAAGGGAGCTGACTAGGAAAGGTCTGTTGTCGTGGTTTCAGCCCAGCCGGTAACAAAGGACCACGCGGCCGCTCGCTCACTCCTCCCGCCCCCCTCCGGTGGGATGGGGGGGAGACGGAGGAGAGGGAAAAAAACAAACCTGGAACCTCGAGGGTTGAGATAAAGGCAGTTTACTGGAACAACACAAAGAAATTGCAACAACAACAACGGTACTAATGAAAAAGTATACAAAAAGAGTGATGCACAGTGCAACTGCTCACCACCCGGGACCCGACGCTCTGCCACTTCCCCCACCGAAAAGAAGAGCCCACCCCCCGGCCCGCTCCCCCTTTATATACTGAGCATGATGTCACATGGTATGGAATAGCTCCTTGGCCAGTTCAGGTCAGCTGCCCCGGCTATGCCCCCCACCTCCCAGGTTCCTGTAAAAAATTAACTCTATCCCAGCTGAACCCAGGACATCTGTCTAAGGCCCCTGTCTAAGACTGGGCCTGATTCTGTCTCAAACCACTCAAGCAGAAAACATTGCAAGCGAGGAAGCTGTGCAAGGAAGACAGACTGAGCTCTGCTGAGGTGGGACAGCAGACTGTTTTTCAAACTTTTCTTCCCTCTGTGACCACAACCACGCCTGCAACCACCAGAAGGTCCCCTGAGGAACAGGGGCCCAATTGCACAAGTGTGAGGAAGCCCTTGATTGACAGCACCCCCTCGAATTTTCTGGAAACCCTGACTGCGCAAGCATGAGGTGGTCACTGCCTTTAGGGTGGTCCCAAACTGACTGGACTCTATAAAAGGCAAGTACATATGGGCACCTTTGTCGACCCACCACCTGAGGACATGAACTGTTGAGCTCCGTGTCAAGACATCAACACAGGGTCCAAAGGGTGCTGAAATCCCCTTCTTTCTCTATTTCCACTTTCTTCTCTTTTCCCTTTCTCTTTTCTGTCTCCTCCTCATTCCAGGTTGTTTGAGATAAGGAACTGATGCTGATACCACCTATTGTTTAATAACATCTTCACACCTACACCTTAGCTATTGTTTTTGTTAAGATAAGGAATTGCTATCAATAACAAAGTCTCCATACCTGCAGTGCCTGTTGATCGTTGATGAATGTTGGGTTAGGGAGATTTAATAAACACGTTTTGTTTTGAATTGTTCTTCTGAGTCACATGTGCAACTCCACTACTTTTTCTGCAGCTCTGCCGAGCAGGGACAGCCCTCTCAGGGGATTCAAAGATTCACCTCCCCTGCCATCCACTGATTGGGACGGGACACCCTCCTAAATCTGTTGTTTGTAAATAGAGATGGTCTTGTGGGTGATGTGAAGATTGGTGGCTGTCTTGCCCACCATGAACATTAAATCATTAAGTTTAAAGTCTTCCATGGTATGAGAAAAACTGTCAGCAGAGCTACTACCCTGGATTTTGGACAAGCAGACTTCAGGCTGCTCAAGAAACTAGTTAGTAAGGTCCCCTGGGAATTTGCTTTTGGGAGTATTGGGGTCCATAAATTCTTGTCACTTTTTAAAAGCCATCTTTTAAGAACACAGGAGCAGGCAATTCCCATGTGTAAAAAGTCAAGCAAGCAGGGCAGAAGGCCAGCTTGGCTGAACAGGGATCTCCTTCTGCAACTTAGGAGGAAAAAGAAAGTGTACAGACTTTGGAAGCAAAGCCAGGCTACACAGGAGGACTACTGAGATGCTGTAGAGAGAAAATTCATATGGCTAAAGCTCAGCTGCAGTTGAAGACAGTCAGTACTGTGGTGGATAACAAAAAAGGCTTTTTAAAATATTTTAACAGCAAAAAGAGGACTAAAGAAAACACTGGTCTAGTACATAATGGGGTTGGTCACCTCACAAATAGAGATGAAAATAAAGCAGAGACATTTAATGCCTTCTTCACTTCTGAAGGCACTTCACTTCACTTCACTTCACTTCTTCACTTCACTAACAGCAATGATGGGCCTTGTAACTCCCGGAATCCTGGGTGGAGGACCACAGCTGTGGGAGTGATATGCTCCAAGTCAATTTTGAACTTGTACAGGATTTCCTGCTGCAGCTGAATGCATATAAAACTATGGGACCTGATGGGATTCATCCCAGGGTACTGAAAGAGTTGACCAATGTTATTGCAAGACCTCTCTCAGGTATTTATCAATGGTCTTGGGAATCTGAAGGGGTCCCAGTCAACTGGAAGCTGGCAAATGTTATTCCCATTTTCAAGAAGGGCAAGAAAGAAGACCCTGGTAATTCAAGCCTGTCAGTCTCACTTCAGTGCCTGGTAAAATTCTGGAGAAACTTATTCCAAGAATTATTGACAAGCACTTCAAAGAAAATTCAGTCATCGGTGAAAACCAGCATGGGTTTATTAAAGAAAAGTCATGCCTTACTAACTTAATATCCTTTTACATCAGGTTACCCAGCTAGTGGACGAAGGGAAGGCAGTGGATGTGTGTGGCTTTTTCTTTTAGCAAAGCTTTTGATACTGTTTCTCACAGTATACTTCTGAACAAAATGCCCAGCATATAGCTGGACATGTACACAGTATGGTGCATGAACAATTCGCTGAAGTGTCTGGCTCAAAGCGTAGTAAAGTGTCTGGCTCAAAGTAACATCTGGCTGGTGACCAGTCACTACTAGTGTTCCCCAGGGCTCAATTTTAGGGCCAGTTCTCTTCAATGTTTTTATCAATGACCTGGACACAGGATCTGAGTGCTCATTAAGCAAGTTTGCCAGTGATACTTAGTTAGGTGGAGCTATTGATTCCTTCGAGCATAGAGAGGCCTTACAAAGAGATCTTGATAGATTAGAGTGCTGGGAATTGCCAACCATATGAATTTTAACAAGGAAAAATGCCCGATTCTGCTCCTGTGATGGTGTAATCTTGGATATATGTGTGGATTTGGGGACTAGAGGTTGGAATGCAGCCCTGCAGAAAGGGATCTAGGGGTTTTGGTTGATGGTTAGCTCAACATGAGTCAACAATGTGCCCTGGAGGCCAAAAGGGCATTAAGGGGTACATTAAGCAAACTATAGCTCACCAGTCAAAAGTAGTGATTGTCCCATGATACTCAGATTGGTGCAGCTTCACCTAGAGTGCTGTGTGAAGTTTTCGGCTCCACGACGTAAGGAGGCTATAAAAATATTAAAATGTGTCCAAAGAAGGGCAACAAACATGGTGAAAGGACTAGAGGACATGATTTTGAGGATGCCCTCACAATAATAGGTTTTTTTCAGCTTAAAGGAGACTGAGGGGTGACCTCATTGCTGTCTACAACTTCTTTATGAGGGGGAGAAGAGAGGGAGGTGCTGATCTCTTCACTCTGATGTCCAGTGATAGGATGTGAGGGAATGGCTTAAAGCTGCATCAGGAGAAGCTCAGACTGGATATTAGGAAAAGATTCTTTACTGAGAGGTGGTCAAGCACTGGAACAAGCTCCCTAGGGAAGTAGTCATGGCCTCAAGCCTACCAGTGTTCAGGAAGTGTTTGGATAATGCTCTTAGATATATGATTTAACTTTTCAGTTGCCCTGTGTAGAGTCAGGAGTTGGAGTCAATGATCCTTTTGGGTCCCTTGCAACTCAGGATATTCTGTGATTCTATGATAACTTAGGTGAAAGAGCTTTTCCCCCATTGTCAGCTGGTTCTTTTCTGTAGGACCCAAATGAGAAATACATCACCAGACTTTCCCATCTTCCTGCCCCCATAGTCCCTCAGGTTTCACCAGGGCAGATGTCATGGGCCTGGTGTGTAGAGATCTAATTTGATACTCTATTACTGCTGCACTTTGCAACAGTACTGTTGCCCTGTGAATCTGGACCTTGGAGCTCACTGGGCCTGAGCAATCCCGTTTCTTGTGTGAGGGGAAACTTCAGGACCAGCATCCAAACTGCAGCACCAGATGGTCCCTTTGTCTTCCAGTCCCAGGGGAAGATGTCCTTTTCTATCCAAAGTGTTTCCTCTATAAGTCTTCATGGAGAGCAGAGGAAAGCAGTTTCTGGAGCCTGGTCAGCTACCTCCTCTTTGCTTGAGACAGCTGGCATGTGTCTGTGTTCACAGAGGTGTCCATGAAAAAAATTCTGGCATCTGTCTTCAAACCACCCTAACTGGCTGCTTTATCTGAGCTAACAAAGGCACATTTCCACAGCAGGACAGTCTTTTCCTGGGTCCTAGTCCTGTGCTTACACAGGCTAGGACACATCCTTTCATCTGACACAAGATACCATGCCAGATGCTTCTTGCTTTTACCCTGACTGTGTCTGGTTAGGCTTATGCATGTATATCCAAGATAAGTGCCAGGAAGAACTTCTGATAATGGACAACTGAACACAGGCCTTGGTGAAACTCCCTTGCTGTTAAACTGGCATCAGGCACAGAAAGAATAAATGCCAGCTAAGCAAAGAAAGAAAGGGGCCCATCTGAACATGTTTGTTTGAGTTGTCACAGAAGATATTTGCTCCATGGCAGAGACCACAGAGTCATAGAATGGTTGGAAGGGATCTTTAAATATCATCTAGTCCAATCCCTCTGCCATGGGCAGGGACATCTTTCACTAGATCAGATTCCTCAAAGCCCCATTCAACCTGGCCTTGAACACTTCCAATAATGGGGCATCCAAATTTCTCTGTGAAACTTGTTGCAGTGTCTCACCAGCCTCACAGTAAAAATTTCTTCTTTATATCTAATCTAAATCTATCCTCTTTTAATTTAAAACTACTGACACTTGTCATATCACTACAGGCCATGGTAAAAAAATGTCTCTCCATCTTTCTTGTAAGCCCCTTTTATATATTGAAAGGCCACAATAAGGTCTCCCCAGAGCCTTCTCTTCTCCAGGCTGATCAATCCCAACACTGTCAGCCTTTCTTCATAGGAGAGGTTTTCCAGTGCTCTGTTCATTTCTGTGGCCACCCTCTGGACCCGCTCTAACAGATCCATGTCTTTCTTGTACTGGGGGACAAAGAGCTGGATGTAGTACTACAGGTGAGTTCTCAGGAGAGCAGAGTAGAGGGGGAAATTCACCTCCCTTGACCTGCTGGTCACACTTCTTAGGCAACCCAGGATACGGTTGGCTTTCTGGGCTTCAAGTGCACATTGTCAGCTCATATCTAATTTTTCATCTACCGATATCCCCAGGTCCTTGTCTGCAGGGCTGCTCTCAATCCATTCATCCCTCAGCTTGTATTGATATAGGGGTTGCAGGACCTTGCTCTTGGCCTTGTTGAACTTCATGAGGTTCACATGGGTCCACTCCTCAAGCTTGTCAAGGTCCCTCTGGATGGCATCCCCTCCCTCAAGTGTATCAGCTGCATTACTCAGCTTGGTGTCATCCACAGACTTGCTGAGGGTACACTCAGTCCTACTGTCTATGTCATTAATAAAGATGTTTAACCATACCAGCCCCAATACAGACCCCTGAGGGACACCACTTATTACTGATCTCCATTTGGACAATGGAGAGTTGTCCAAATGAGATGGTAGAGGTGTTTAAAACTCCTAAGTGCCACTTCTTCAGATTTTCCTAAAAGTAACAGTTTTCAAACCATGTAACACATGATGTGGTGAATCTGTTCTAAGTAGAAGGCTGAGAGTGGGTAAAACAGGTTAAGTGGGATGGTAAATGTGTGTGCATCTGTCCATCTGCAGGTGAGCAGATAAGCTTGTAGTGGGAACACAGGAGGTCAAATCCTTGGCAGCAGAAGAGCATGTCTTGGATTTTCACAATCTGTCACCTCCAGACTGACAAGGCAAGGCAGAAGGGGGTGTTTGTAGATTACTCTGCTGACTCTCTTCTGCATAGTCAGTCAAGGGAGGAATACCAGGAAAAGAGGCAAAGAACTAGACAGACACAAAGACAGCTACATTTTTTCTAAAGCATTTTGCCTAGAGCTGAGAATGAGTCCTTGGTCTCTAAATTATCTCAAGGGCCCAAGTTCCAAGGAAGCAGCAGCTGAGAACAGCTCAAAGAAGCTGAGAACAATGGAGCAAAGAGACATTCAAGGAAGTATTTCTGAGGATTGTATATGGTTCCTTTCTACTGGCTCCTTTGTCTGGGATTACTAAAATGTGAGGTAGATAGGGCATTCTCAAATCCTGAATCAGAATCCACTATGCAGCTAAAAGATTGCCCCCAGGAAGAAAGCTGTATTTTGTTTCTGGCAAGTGTCAAACAGCAAAGGCTAAAGCTCTTCCCCCTAGTGTGCAAATAATTTTAAAACACAAATTTTGTTTAGTATAAACAAGGAAAAAATCATCTATTTCACTTTGCTCATAGCCTTTTAAAATATATATAAATATGTATGTTGCTATGTCCTTATGAGCAAAAGTCAAGCTTATTAAAAGCTTAGCCCAAGAGAGAGGGAATTCTCAAGTTAGGGCTATTAGTATAGAGGGTTTCATACAGGAACCTGCTGCTCACTGCTATCTCCAGCTGCCATTGCAGTATTAAATATTCTCTTGTCCTTGACATTTTCTTGTCAGAACATCCTAAGATTGTCTTCATTACTCGAAGCACTTGTTCCTCCATGCCATAGGTCAAATTCTACCCTAAGAAAAACCCTTGCAGACCATTTAGGTTGTGGGTGAGAGAACAGATGTTACTGAGATCAGAGCAGCCCACACTTAACATCATACCAGGACAGTTTAAAAGCATCACCAACTTATTCCACAACATTGGTAAGCTGACTGGAAGCAGCCTAATGGCTAGTGCAGCTCTAAAAGAAGGCAGTTCAAGGGAAAGGGCTGTTCTAGAAATTAAGAGCACATAAATTCCCCTTGCAGGCAAACTTAGAGGGAAGTCAGCTCTGGGAACAGTTGTTAGGTAACTTAATTGCTCATTTATAAAGCACCAAAAGTAAAAACTGCAACTTTAAGCTATCAGGTGGTTTGTGGTGTTAGAGTACATTATGGATTCCCACAAGAGTGCTTTAAGATGGAGTTAAAGGGCAGAGTACATATTGGTAAATTAAATTGCACAGATGGTGTAATTCCCCAGAAATAAGCATCAGAAACACAGGGAAGTTAGTGTTGCACTTAAAATGACATCTTAATATATGTAAATGCTGTTAAAGCCCTCGGAGAGGCTTAACTCTGCCTTATAGTGACACTATGAGGGAGAAAAGGGAAAGGGGAAAAAAGCACTAAATGAAATGTGCCTTCAATTTCACTTGCAAAATCTACAATATTAAATGTGTTTATCATAAACATATGGGCTTTCTCTTCCCCTACAGCAAGAGAGGGGATCAACAACTTCCAGCTTTTTATTGCTGCTGGATTACAGACTTGATCCTTTCTCTACTTTGGGGGACAATTTATAAGATCTACAGGTCTTGCAGGGGAATAACTCTTCTTCCCAGTGCTAAGTCCTAATACTTGGCTTATTGGCATTCAGCACAAAGACATCTCCATTTCTAGACTCAGTGACAGTACTTTTAAGTTAAGTGTTTTTCAACAGGAAATTACAGACAAGCAGCTACTGGTGTCCCTGAAGAGACTGAAAAGATGGTACTGGAGGCAAGGAAGCAGCCTGGGAATGTGAGTATGCCATAATGAAGGTAGGATCACAATCAGCTCTCTGCAGCTTTGTAGGACAGGCTACTGTTTGAGACTTTCTGGAGTCACATAGCTGAAGGTCTGAAATGAAGGACCAGCATCAGCTCAACAGGCTGTTAATGGCCAAGTTGTTCTTTTGAAGGACAGTGATTTGTGATATCCATCTGAATCAGTGGAGAGGAGACACCCAAGATTTTTTTATTAAATTTATCAAAACTATGAAAAGTGGCCAGCGGAAGAAGCCAGATTGAAAAATAACCTTTTGTGCCAAGAAGAAGGGGAAGGATACGCATCTTGCTAAATGAAGTTAGTGCTTGGATATCTAGGGTTGTTGATTAGAGGTTTGCGTTTTGGTTTACATCTGCCAGCTAACCAGGCTTCCTTACACCCCTGCTTATGAAGAAGCATCAATTTTCTAGTACAGAGAAGTTATGAAAATACAGATTATCTCATCTTGCAAGACATTTCACACACAAAGAGCAGATGCAATGACAGAATGAAGTCCACAAGCGGTCTGTCCACCAGTCCTCCAGTAAGATTTTATGTGGGAAGTGGAGGTTTTTGTGGGGGATTAGAAAGTTGGCTTCCTTTTCAGCACACCACCTCCTACAGCTCCACTTCCCCTTCATGAAAAAAAGTCTTAGCAGGTTAGCAGTGTCCAATGCGCTCCAAAACTTTTCTTTCCTTTAAGTAATGATTCAAACAGTATCACCTCTTCCTGGATGCATCCAGCAGCCATCTCTCTACCTCCAATACTCTCAAACAAGGTGAGACCTGTCCTTAGGAGACCTCCTGCAAAAACAGAGATGTTGGTAAAAGCCAGAGAATGGCCAATCAGTCACTCAGCAGCTTGTACACCTCATGCCCAGCTGACTCAGCACTCCAGCATTTGGAAGGGGTTATGAGAACAGAAGCACAAGCCATTGGACCTTTAGAGCCACAGAGGCATTTTTATTATCACCATGAAACCTAAGTGAATTTCCACCCAGGAAATTCAGTCTGTATCTGATTTTAATCACAGCTATCATGTTCAGTTTTCATTTGTCCCAAAGGTACTTCTTCCTTCCTAGCCACAACAACTGGAGCATATAGGTTCACTTCCCTCCACAATCTGAGGTGTTTCAGACACTCGTCACCTAGAAAAGCACCCCTATGTGTCAGGATTTGCTAGTGAGGAGCAAGAAAAAGCACTGAGAGGTCACAGATTATCACCTGGGACTTGTGATGCAGCCTTTGTTCCAGTGTCTCATCCAACACACACACACACACACCCCTTTTGTACTTCCAAGATCCCTAGGGGCAGTTAGGTAGTCAATAAAATTCAAATACCAGGGGCACTGCTGGGCATCTTTTGTGTGGCAGTCTCAGAGCAGTGGTTTTTATTGCTTGCCATGAGGTCCTTGCTAAGAGTTGATGTGTTTAGTCAAAACCAAAACCAAGCATAATTATTTTAAAGATTTAAAACATTTATGGTGCCGTATTTGCTCTGTCCCCTTCACATCCAAGCTTCCTCTTGAGATGAATGGGTTTTAGTGCATTAAAAAAAATGTTCTTAAGGGAGAGACAATGAGAGGAAATAGTCTTGAATCACAAACTAAAAAGCTTGCCAAAGGGGTATCTGTAGAAACTAAGTCCCAAATATAAAGGCCCAATGCAAGTGCTGCTGAAGTCAGTGGAAACATTACAGAGGCTGTTCAAGCATCCCACTAGTAGGAATCTATTCACTCAAGGTTAGTTTCATCAAGCTGGACATAAAGAACTTGGTTTAAGATACAGGAAGAAAGTGGAGTATGATTTTTATGGCATAAGTATCCTCCATAGAACCATTACTGTCTAAGACGCAAGGAAAAGATATGCACACACATGCACACACCCTCAAAATACAGAGAGCTCAATTCAGAAACAAAGCTTTTATGGCTCATCATTGTTGTAAGTAATGCAGATTCTGTTTTTCCAAGAGAAAGACCACTTTTGCTAAACTCCAAGACTCCTTTTCCCCTGATACAGAAAAAAAAAAATCAATTATTAAAAGAGTGAGAGCAGGCTCCTGGTAGCTACCTAGAGATGGAAGGCTACCTAGAAATGAAAAGAAAGTATATTGCTTGCCAATATATGAACTCACCAGAGAGTAAATTCCCATTACCTAGAGTAGTGCCGTCAAGATACTGCTTCACTGTGCCTGATGGACAGTTCTGATACTAACTATGGTTGCTGGTTGGCGTGGTCTGGAGGCACAGGGCATAACACAGAGAAAAATCATTGCTTCCCAGAGAAAAATAGAAGGGTGCATGGGCTGACTTCTGCCCTTGGAAACAAGACAGCTCTTGTTTATTTTTTCTTCTTCAGTGAGAATCACTTGTGAATGTCTTAGGCAAAAAGATGCTTTTCAACAGACTGCAGCAGTCTGAAGAGCTGTCAAACTTGCAATGCTGGATTGCTCTGTCACTCATCTTATTCAGACAAGTTGGAGATCTAGCTTATTTCTAGATCCCATTGCCTGAATTTACTCTGACTGTGTCTGGCAGCTCAGATGATTGACTGTGGCCCACATCGCACTGTGAAAGTGCATGTAGACATTGCATAGGGTAACATCTGACTACTTGATGTGTAATGCTGGCAACAGGCTGATAATATGTGTCCAATTAGTTATACACATCAGCACACGTTCTGACTACCTGTTGCCTCCTTAGAAATGGTTAGTTACGGTATGCCAACTCTAGGCAATAGAAAGAAATGCCTGTAGCTCTGACTGAAGGTGGGATGACCATGTGGTGCAGTGCCTAAACCCTGGAAGGAGCAATGCATTGCCTACTCTTCTGGAGCTGGACAGGCTTCAACCTACTGCATCTCTGGAGAGAAAGGCACATGAGCTACTGTTTGTCACCATGTGCCCACCTGTTGTACTTGGGCTAGAAAAAGATTTGCTACCTTAAGGATGCTATTAACATTTCACTTATTTTTGTTTGACTTAAGTAAATGGCCCTGAGTAGTAACTGCCTGGGGAATGAAAGTGAATATATTTTTAACATGAATGCAAAAAAAATGGCCATTAATGTGTGTTGGAAAATGTATTGCAAATGTATTTTACCTGCTTTTCTGGGGAGCAAGCCTGCTCCAGACTTAATGGTAGAAGACTTGTGACTAAGGAGGACAGCACTGACACATAATTTGGGAAGGGACAGAATTTCTTAGTTACAGTGATGCCGCTTCCTGTTCAGTATGGTCCAAACTAGATTGAACCACAGTAATATGGCATTATTGCCATATTACTATGCCAAGTGGCATTACTGCTGGATTATGGACCCAATGCTCTGTCCCTCTCCAGCCCCCATTGATTTGTTTGATTGACCTTATGCTGAGCTGTGATTCTGGTTACCAGAACACCAGTAAATCAGCACCACAGTTCTAGGTGTCCCCCCAAAAATCCCTTTATTTTCGAACCAGATCAGCACAGTTAATTCAGCAGTCCTACGGTGAGCAGTATCCTCTACATGTCTACATGAGCTCATACAGTGTGACAGAACTGAAGCACTATTAATCATCTAGACAGTCAGACACAGGCTGTAACTCATCAGTAGACCTGCATAAGAATAACTTTATTTCCATTCCTGTTGCTCATCCTTCAGGATTCCTTCTGCCAAGAATTTGCCCAGTATAAATATTTATGGCTGAGTTAATTTCCTGAAAATAAGCCTTTGTAGTGGAAATGATAGAACCATAACTGTAATGATGTAGCAGGCATTACTGTAATATTCTTTCAAATCAAATTGAAATCTAAAAAGTGACTGAAAAAAATTAATAATCACTGTTTCTTATTGTCCCTAACCAAGTAGCTTGTACTCCTAGATAGATTTTTCAATGCAGTCATCACATAAGGATTACAGACACAACTCTTATTAAGTACATATTTAAAAGAAAAGCTTTGAGAACTTGTCATGCAGTCAGGGGGAAAAAAATATTTTCTAATTCCATGAGAGGTACAGCTTCTTTATCACTTTTAATTCTTTGACCTCCTGGGTTTTTGTCCACAACTTCCGGAGACTTTCTTAATTTATCAGCGATTGGTGTGGCATCCTCACCTTCTGTCAAAAGCCTGGCCTGGCAGAGACAAGTGCAGCTACAGGAATCAACCCATCCTGACAAGAGCAGCTGATACTGCAATTTTTTTTATTTCTGAGGCATGGTACTGATGTGCGGAAAACAGACTCCACAATCAGTGAGATTGTAAAGTAGGTATGTTCATTCAGCGCTGGGCGGCACGGGGGGTAGTCCCACCAAAGTCGTGCACGCCCGACTCGGCAGTTCGCCTCAAGTTTATACAGTCAGGTATTACATATTCACAATACGCCTATACATATGCATGACCTATCCTCGCTTCATATTAAAATTAGCTCCGAGAGGTCATTTCCATAGTCCCCTCCCAACTGCGCCTGCGCAGGGCCTCTTTATGGTGGTCGTCTGGTGGTCGCAGAGATGAAGATAGATGACTCCTCTTCGTCACCACTAGTAACCTTTTTCCTTGCGCAGGCTCAGTGATTTCTTGGTATTCACCCAAGCCGCAAGAGCAGTCTTAGCTGGCTCTTGGGGCCTGCTCCTGCTTCTTATCAAGGACTGTCTTTACCTCATTGGCTGGTTCTTGGGACCAGCTCTTCTTATCAAGGACTGTCTCTACCTCAGCTAATTTCAACAATGTAGGCACTAAACATCATCTTTCACCCCCCTTTATTATGTCTACTGAGATTCTTTTGACTCCCCTTGTCTCAGTACCATGGATGGGTTTTATTTGAAACTTTCTTTACCAAATAATGAGTGTTTCAGTTTCAAAGATATATCAAAATTCAGTGGGGGAAGAGGTTCATGCCTTCATCCTAATAGAGGTGAGCTAAGTCACCTTTTGGAGCCTCACAAACACTCTGGAGGGCACTTGCCTTTTCTAGAGAGCTGAAGTCTGTCCTCAAAGTCTGAGGGCATCCAAACATGTATCAGGAGCTGCTGACTTAACAGAAGTGTCTGTGCCCAGGTGGTCTGCTCTTCTGGAATTAGTCATCTTCATTCACAAGCCACTCTGTTTCCACAAGAGGGATCACCTCCCTCCCTTCTTGTATCCTTCTCAGCATTATAGGTATCAATATGCTCACATGCAACAATTCACTTCACATAAGCCTCCTCCAAACAGCATACACAGCACACGCACACACACAAAACCCATTTCCTGCATACTTCTTTATGGGGACAGGGAGCAAGGTCCCCTCAGGAAGTAGTAGATTGGTAGGTATGGTTGGCATTTGAGTTTTTACAGCATATATGCAGGACGCAACTATTCTGAGAGACAGATCTTCCAATTACTTTTGCAAGAGAGTAATTTAACCTTCCCATTGAACCTCATTTAACTATGAACCTGTAATCAAGGTTCAACGCTCATGAAATTTAAATATTTCTGCTATTCACAAATATACTGTGCTACAGGAGTACTGAAAAGAGGGACAGGAATGTTGTGACTGTCTGTCTCCAACTCTGAAGTCATGACAGGGTTGGCTTAACCTAAGACACTCCTCTGAAAGATAGGTATCTAACATGCTCTCCAGCAAGACTTTCACCATCCTTTCACCACTCCATCCCAATACCCCACTATCTTTGCTGTAAATTGATTTTCTCAGGTCTAGGTTTCTCTTGTTGCAACTTAATCCAGTCTCCACAATTTCTAGGAAATCATGGTATTTCAAATGGTATTCCTACCTGTGATTTTGGGCTAAATCCACTGAGGAACAATAAAATACTTTGGCTCTAAGACTGTTTAGTTATTCCATTTGGACTGGGTCAGGCATAATGGAGCAGAAGCTTTTGGATCAGGAAGCAGGACATGATGATGTCAGCCTTGTTTTACATTTGTAAGTTGTTAGCTTCTGAAATAGGGAGTTGGGTTGGAGTGTTTTTTCAATTTTAATTTAATTGTTGGTCATCAGAAAGCCATGGCAATTACATAATATATAGAAAGATGGTCTTAATTTTATTTAGTGCAAATGCATCATAAATAATTTTCTTAACATGGATCAGGTTTTTAGTTATGCCATTATGTCAAGTTGTGTTTGAACAGGAATTGAAATTAATTAGAAGTCTGCAAAACAGCTTTTATAAATCTGCTTTTATTTATATGGTCTGCCTTCAGTCTGTTGAATGTACAAAGAGACAAAAGTTAATCAGAACAGGTTTTGCATCCTGAAATTGATTTTTTAAACAAAATAAACACAACGAATAAGCAAATGGGTTTAATTGCCCAGTTGCAATCACCATGGTTTTCAAGAACTCAAATTCAGTTCCCACTTAAATTACACAGGAAAAAAAAACATTCATCTGCTCTTTCTCCCAACTTCAACCACTTTCCTCAACTCCCAGTAAATCAGTCACTGAAATAAATTTGGTAAATAAAGGAAAACCACAAGGACATTCTTGCTGCAGTATGTACACGGGTGTCAGGCTGAGTTTACCCTCCTACACCAATATGGCCAGGTTTTTCAACAAAGCCTTTCACAGGCCAGATTTAGCCAGTGTTTTGCCCTGAAAATGCACAATAGAGCTAAATCAATATAGCAAATGCTAGCAAAGGTAGTGACCTGCAGAGTTTATTATCATACAAAATTTATATTCAGTGAGTGAGTTTTCTATATTCATATTCAATATTTTCATTTAAATTTCTAAGAAAAATTGGATTCACTTGGAGCTATAAAACAATGTAGTAGCCTGAGGAAGACAACAGAGACATCTTCTTTTCAGGCAGGAATACCTGTCTTTCTCTGCAGGCGTGAGGATTACATAGAGCAGCAGACCTTTATAGGTCACAGCCATTCAAAAGTAGATAAGGTATCCAAAAAAGACTGCACAGTGATAGATCATTTTTCTGGTACCTTTGTTTTGCTCTGTAGTTGTTATATCATGAAGTCATGATGCCTTTTTGGAAACCTTCTAAGTACCAGAATCAGAATCCACAGTCGCTACAAAATTCACATCATGGCTCATCTGTTTTCCTGTGGCCATTTTCCAGTGGTGTCTTTTCTCATTCCACCAACACCATCTACATGTCTCTTTCAGGAAGTCAGGATGTTTAGCCAAGAGAAGAACAGTTGTTTTCAGTTTCCAAGTCACCTTGTAAGAACCATTAGCTAGTCACACAAAAGAGAAGGTAAAAAAGCATCTGAACAGCCTTAGGGCTTCTTGACACAGAGGGCCAAAAATAGATACAGTTCTTTTTCTAAATATCTGCACTTCCAAACTTGTTAACATGACTAGGTATTTCAGGAAAAAATCACCTTCAGCTACAGGATCTCTCTATATCCTCCCTCTCTTTAACAACTCAGAGAAGGAGCCCGTTCCAGAAAGGTGCAAGATTTGGGTGCGTAAGACTTACTGGATGTTCTGTAAAGGATCCAGCTTCATGCCTACCACACAAACCCTGGGTATGAACCATGTGTTTCCCCACACAGAAATGGAACTGTTACCCAGCTCTGCAAAGTTTGCCAGGTTTGCTGCTTTGCAAGATTGCCTGTCTCAGCAGTATCAAAGCAGGATGTATTGCAATGCCATAAACCTTTCAGGTTTGGTGATACCAATCAAGAGGCAAGCTCAAGTTCACCAGGTCCTCTAACACTGTGCCACACTTTTACATTCTTCTTGCAAATGCCCTGAGAGATGATAGGCTACTGAGAAGATATTTTCTCCAATGTTCTCTAACCTCAAAATGCCCTGAAAACATGGGGCCTATACGTTGTAGAAAAGCCAGGCCTGTTACTGCTATCCACACTACATGCAGGTCATCTTAAGGCCCTTGCTGATGAGCAGTGTAGAACAAAGTCCTCTTCTCCCACAATGCAGCCAATGTGTAAGCTTTGGCTCACACTTCATCACTATCTTGGGTACATCCAGCATAAAAAACTGGCCAGTAAACAAGCCTAGCCTCAAATACAAAAGATTGTATGGCCGAGAGTAATCCACGTGGATGTTGCTACAAGAGACAGTTTGTAATTTAGAGTCAGCTCTCCCTAATATTTAGGATACAATTATCTCTTCAAAGCCACAGACATCCAGTGCAGGATAAGGTACAAACCTTCAGAACAAGAAAACACACAGTCAACACCTAAGGAAACAGGAAAGCAGAGCATATCCTGGCAATAAAGACTGGTCTCCTAGCTCAGGTCCTTCTGTTCAAAGGCAAAGTGTACATATGAACACACACACACACATAGATACAGGTTCAGAAACACATACAGGCTTAGATGACAGGAAAGATAAAGATGAAAATATAGGTAGGTATGTAGATAGGTAGGTAGGTAGGTAAATAGATAGATAGATAGATAGATAGGTAGATAGATAGATAGATAGAAGGACAGACACACATGAAATTACACAAGGGCAACACACCACACACAAATTGCTCTCTTGTGGGGGACCTCAGCTGGACTGAGGCCCCTGGATGGGACAGCTTTGACCTTGAGAAGATGCCAGTCTATCCATGAAAGAACAAACAGGAACAAGAAGAACTGCAGAATAAACAAGTTTTGAGGCAGTGTCGACCGCAAGACAAGGCGTACGTGTTCTTTTGGCAGAGGAGCTGAGCTGTGATGGACTGTGCAAATGTTAACCAATGATAAGACAGCATAACAACTTTGAACCAATAAGAAAGAGACACATCTAGGGAAGCTAAGGGGAAAGAGAGTATAAAGGAACAGAGAAAGAGAGCAATAAAGGCTTTTTGCACTAGCTTGCTTTTACAAAGTTTTGTTGTTTTGTCGTTTTGTCCATCTCGACCATGAAACTGTCTCTTTGTAGAAGACACCACCTGAAAACCTGTAGGGTCTCACAGTTTGAGAGGATTGCCTTGAGCCTTCCTTTGCAATTCTCTTGGACTCCAGGCGTGTACAGGGATTTGTCTTCTCAAGGAAGTGAGGAAGGGAGACAGAGTGCCACATCATCCTTAGAGAACCAATACACCTATCCCATAATGTGAATGAAGACAGATCAGCAGACATTTCAGAAAAATGCTTTTGTACATACTGTAATGCTGGAGGATTGATACATTAAAATATACGGGAATCCTTTCTGGGCAACTCTGAATTCTCCTATATGGCACTCTAAAAGAAAGAGGAAACATCAACATATTGAGCTAAAAATTCTGGTTTGTTTTGGTGTGAGTCAGAGGTTTTCTGCAACAGTGACTTCCCCATAAACAGAAAATTCTGGTTTGGCTCCATTACTGACAAGAATTGTAGGAGATTCAAGTTATTACAGAGAGATGTGCATAGCAAGTGTGTTGAATTTCTGTGAAACAAACACTAACTCCCTATGATATTGTTAGTACTCAGTGCACCAGAGATTGACTGTATAGTTAAAAAGGTAGAATGAAGAATCTCAAAGCTATTTTTTTAACTGCAAGCAAAATCTTCAATAGAGAGATGACAAATAAATGAGTGCTTTTGAAAAAAAAAAAGCACTCGGCAGAAGGAATTGATTTTTGTGAGGTCTTTTTACAGATTTCAGAAAGGGGAAAGGGAAAGTGATGCTTTCTTCCTTGATTTTGGTCAAAGACATGTCAGATTTTGACTTTCGGATCCTGAAAAACACTTTACAAGGGATTTAAGAAGAATAAACAACTTGCAGGTTGCATTTAACATATAGGTCAGCTCTGATAGGGATTTTCTTTGCACTTTGTTCTCCCCATTGGCTCACATTTATGTCGGTATCAGTTTGCAAGGCCTTTCAGTACTGTGAGAAACTCAGTGCTAGTGAATGCTTTTTAAAAGTTTACTAGGTTTTTTACTTTTCATTTCAGCTTTAGAAACATGGTAAAGTTTTCTGTGTTGACAAGACTATCCTGACACCAGTCACAACACTTCTGGAGGCACTGATAATGATCAGTAGACTGGAAGCCCCCCACGTTTTATGTATTATGCACTCTGATGATGATCTTTTAAAATCTGTTGTTAGAGAGTTAGAAGGATTTGAGCTTTTAAAATTATGACATTTTAATAAAAACTATAAGAGGATGTTGTATACACTGCAGATACTCAGGAGTTTTCCATGACAGTGAAAAAACCTCACCATAATTATTCAGAAAACAATGTATTTTCCTATCAACTGTCTATTAAAAGAAATAAACATGTTTTCTTTTTATGTAGGGTTCCAAGCAACATGCAAGTATTCAGCCTTGATTCAGCAAGCCAAAATTTTCTTGTCTGAGCCAGTTCTGTTTGCTCTGGTTTTTTCGTATTTGAGTATGGCAAGTCTTCAGACCTTTAGTTTGCTTGCAGCTTGTGACTCTGCCCTGTCTCTCTTACACTTTCTGGTTTGGGTTCCCTGCCTGGATTATGCATACCTTACTCTAAGAAAAAGTTGTTACTTATGTTGGGAATCTTTATTTGCAAAATTACAGAAAGTGGTGTTTAGGCAACATTGCTCAAAGAGGAGTCTGGCAGTATGAGTATTATATTTATTCTCTTCTCAAATCAAATCCAAATATTTCAGCAACTCTAAAACAAAATGCTGAGAATCTTCTTTTTAAATAGAATCAAAATATTTTGACCCATCGCTCTCATTTGCTGTAGAACAATATTTCACAACATTGACATTTCCCAGATGATTGACTTTTACAGAAAAAAGTAGGTTGGGAGAGACTTCTAGAAGTTTCCAGTCCTGCCCCTCTGCTCAAAGGAGGGTCAACTAGATCAGCTTCCCAAGGGTCTTTTCCAGTGAAAGGCTGGATATCTCCAAGGATCTCCCCACCTCTCTTGTCCCTGTTCCAGGGCTGCACAGCTGTCAAGGCAAAGAAGATTTTCCATATGTCAGGTTGTCTTGGGTTCAGCTGGGATAGAGTTAATTTTTACAGGAACCTGGGAGGTGGGGGGCATAGCCGGGGCAGCTGACCTGAACTAGCCCAGCAGCTATTCCATACCATGTGACATCATGCTCAGTATATAAATGGGGAGCAGGCTGGGGGGAGCTCTCTCGACTTTCAGTGGGGGAAGTGGCGGAGCGTCGGGTTCCAGGTGGTGAGCAGTTGCACTGTGCATCACTCCTTTTGTATATTCTTTTATTAGTACTGTTGTTGTTGTGGTAACTTCCCTTTTTGTGTGTGTTGTCCCAGTAAACTGCCTTTATCTCAACCCTCGAGGTTCCGGTTGTTTTTTTTTTTTTTCCCTTTTCTCTCCTCCGATTCTCCTCCCCATCCCACCGGAGGGGGGCGGAAGGAGTGAGCGAGCGGCTGCGTGGTCCTTTGTTACCGGCTGGGCTGAAACCACGACACAGGTGAGAATTTTCCTTGTTCAATTTATGGCTATCATCTCTTGTTCTCTCACTGTGCTCTTCCAGTGCACAGTCTGTGACCATCTGCTCTATATTTCTTCTGTGAGAGTGACTACACACTCTGTCCACCATACACCACCTTGGCAAAACTGGTAAAATTCAAATGTGAGTGTAAACAGTGTGTGCACATGACACGCTCAAAATTGCCTGAGATGGCTTTTGCACCAGCTGATAGCTTTGGAGAGGAGGATGACCATCAGCCAGATCAAACCATAACCAGGGGGTTACCAAGAGACCTTTGAACACAGGGACAGCCAGATAGAAAAGCAGAAAAGAAGCATGAAAATGTGGTGGTGAAGAGTCACCTTAGAGGGGCGCAGTAAGGTCAAAGCAGCCAGTCAGGTCAGGTCTGGCAGTGCAAGAAATGGCCCTGCTGGTGTCACACCCACTGTCACAGATGGCGGGATCATCACAGCCTGGCAGACCAGCCTCTCCACAAGCACTGCCAGCAGCTGCACTCCAGCTTGTGGGGTGTTCAATGGTATGTGACACAGGGGGACCAGCCCTGGGTACACAGGGACCACACAGCAGCTTTCCCACTGGTGTGGGCATGCATGGACTGGGTACACCTAAAGCTTAAGCAACTGCATCTCCTATAGCATGAAGATGAACGGTGGTAGGAGAATCACACTGCCAGGAAAGGAAGGTGTATGTAATTTGTATGTCCTGAGTGCCAGAGGGGGCTGCACATAACCGTGCGAATGTGGAGGAGGTGAAGGCTTTGGGGGGTAAGTTATTATTTTGGAAATTATGAAGTGTTTATTAACATTTATTAGTTTATCTATTTTAATTCTTGTCATAGAATCACAGACTCACAGAATGGTTGAGGTTGGAAGGGACCTCTAGAGGTCATGTGGTCCCCCCCACCTGCTCAAGCAGGGCCACCTAGAGCCAGTTGCCCAGGACCATGTCCAGATGGCTTTTGAAGATCTCCAAGGAGGCAGAATCCACAACTTCTCTGGGCAACCTTTGTTAATGCTTTGTCACCCTCACAGTGAAAAATTATTTTCTGATGTTCAGGAGGAACCTCCTGTTGTTTCAGCTAGTGGCCATTGCCTCTAGTCCTGTCACTGGGCACCACTGAAAAGAGCCTGGCTTCACGTCTTTGCAGCCTCCTTCAGGTCTCTATGTGCATTGATGAGATCGCCCCCTGTGCCTTCTCTAAAGTGTATTTTACTCTGTCAAAATGAGGGTTATAACAGACATTTCCACCAAATAGGAACAAACACAAAAAAAAGCAGACAAAGAAGATACAGATTGTATAGAAGATATTTTAACTGTTTAAATGCCTCACCCTAAACTTATTCCTGTATCATCTTGCTACTATTAGACAGCCTTCCATCCCTCCTCCAGTAGCAGGCGTGGTAGGAATCCCAAAGTTCTACCTGTTCACTCTTCGCCAGGCTATGATAACCCTCCTTGTTTTCAATTCCTTGCAAAGCTTTAACTTTGTGGTGCTGGTGATGGGTATGGGATGTCTCATGGCAATCCATACAATTCTATTTTTTCCTTTTTTTTCCTTGTTAGTTTCTTCATTAGTGTGCTCACAGTATCCTCGTTATCATTTTTCTTCCCCAGCTGTAGCTGTTTGCTGGATTATCTTTATGGAGCTAAATCCAGTTGGCGGCAGGTCAAGTGGTATTCCCCAGGGCTCAGTATTGGGGCTGGTTCTGTTCTAAATATCTTTATCAATGATCTGAATGAGGGGATTGAGTGCACCCTCCACAAGTTCACAGACAACACCAAGTTGGGAGGGGGGGTTGATCTGCTCAAGGGTAGGAAGGGTCTACAGAGAGATCTGGACAGGCTGGATTGATGGGCCGAGGCCAATTGTATGAAGGGTCGGAGGGAGGATCCAGGGAACTACAGGCCTGTCAGCCTGACCTCAGTACTGGGGAAGATTATGGAATGGTTTGTTTTGAGAGCACTCACATGGTAAGTCCAGGACAAGCAGGGGATCAGGCCCAGCCAGCATGCATTTACGAAAGGCAGGTCCTTCTTGACCAACCTGATCTCCTTCTGTGACCAGGTGACCTGCCCAGTGGATGAGGGAAAGGCTGTGGATGTTGTCTACCTGGACTTCAGCAAGGCCTTTGACACTGTCTCTCATGGCATACTCCTTGAGAAGCTGGCGTCTCATGGCTTGGACAAGTGTACTCTTCGCTGGGTGAAAAACTGGCTGGATGGATGAGCCCAGAGGGTTGTGGTGAATGGGGTGAAATCCAGTTGGCAGCAGGTCACAAGTGGTGTTCCTCAGGGCTTGGTGTTGGGCCCCGTTCTGTTTAATATCTTTATCAATTATTTGGATGAGGGGATTGAGTGCACCCTCAGCAAGTTTGCAGACGACACCAAGTTAGGAGACAGGGTTGATCTGCTTGAGGGTAGGGAGGCTCTACAGAGAGATCTGGACAGGCTGGATCGATGGGCTGAGGCCAATCATATGAAGTTCAACAAGGCCAAGTGCCGGGTCCTGCACTTTGGTCACAGCAACCCCATGCAAGCACTACAGGCTTGAGGAAGAGTGGTTGGAAAGCTGTCTGGCAGAGAAAGACCTGGGGGTGCTGGTTGACAGCTGGCGGAATATGAGCCAGCAGTGTGCCCAGGCAGCCAAGAAGGCCAACGGCATCCTGGCCTGCATCAGAAATAGTGTGGCCAGCAGGAGCAGGGAGTACAGTGCCCCTGTACTTGGCACTGGTGAGGCCGCGCATCAAGTACTGTGTTCAGTTTTGGGCGCCTCACTACAGGAAAGACATTGAGGTGTTGGAGCGTGTCCAGAGAAGGGCAACCAAGCTGGTGAGGGACCTGGAGCACAAGTCTTACGAGGAGCAGCTGAGGGAACTTGGGTTGTTTAGGCTGGAGAAAAAGAGGCTGAGGAGACAATATTGCTCTCTACAACTACCTGAAGAGGGGTTGTAGTGAGGTGGGTGCTGGTCTCTTCTGTCAGGTGGCTGGAGATAGGACAAGAGGAAATGGCCTCAAGTTGCAGCAAGGGAGCTTTAGGTTGGATATTAGGAAAAATTTCTTTATTGAAATTGTTGTCAGGCATTGGAACAGGCTGCCCAGGGAAGTAGTTGAGTCACCATCCCTGGAGGTATTCAATAAGCATGCAGACAAGGCACTTCAGCACCTGGTTTAGTGGGCATGGTTGATGATTGGACTCGATGATCTTGAAGGTCTTTTCCAACCTAAATGATTCTATGATTCTATCTTGTAAGGATCTCTGAACACAGAGTATCAAAACACGTTTTATGACAAAGAAACAAAACAATCTTTCTATAAATCACCTAATTTAATTCACAGACATTTTGTGAGCATTGTTTAAAGAGCTGTGTCATGGTTTAACCCCAGCCAGCAACTAAGCACCACACAGCCACTCACTCACTCCTCCCCCACCCAGTGGGATGGGGGACAAAATTGGGAAGAGAAGTAAAACTCATGGGTTGAGATAAGAACAGTTTAATAGAACAGAAAAGAAGAAACTAATAATGATAATGATAACACTAATAAAATGACAACAGAAATAATAAAAGGATTGGAAAGTACAAATGATGCACAGTGCAATTGTTCACCACCTGCTGATCAACACCCAGCTAGTCCCCGAGTGGCAATTCCCCCACCCCCACTCCCCCCAGTTTATATACTAGATGTGACATCACATGGTATGGAATACCCCATTGGCCACTTCGGGTCAGGTGCCCTGGCTGTGTCCTGTGCCAACTTCTTGTGCCCCTCCAGCTTTCTCGCTGGCTGGCTTGAGAAGCTGAAAAATCCTTGACTGTAGACTAAACACTACTTAGCAACAACTGAAAACATCAGTATTATCAACATTCTTCTCATACTGAACTCAAAACATAGCACTGTACCAGCTACTAGGAAGACAATTAACTCTATCCCAGCTGAAACCAGGACAAGCTGTCACAAAGGAAACTGTGGCAAACACAGGAAAGGAGTAGTTTCAAAGTGTCATACCTTCTCCTGCTTTGTATTTTCTATATGTCTTGGTAATGTTCTTGTGGAGGCGGAGAGCTAGAATCTGAACTATGGAAATGATCATAAAAACAGTGTTTGCAAGTGGTGACTGTTCCTCCACAAGTACAAGTTAAACTGTCTAGGATGTAAAGAGCTGGCAACCAAGTCTGATGAGGGTACTGAAGTAGTTATACAAGCAGTCCTGCAAACCATTGAGTATAGGTGTAAGCTCGAGGCTAAAAGGACCAGTTTTGATACAAAGAGCATGGTCAGATCTTTGAAATCAAGGCCTTCGTTATAGACTTAGTACATCTGATAAGTCAGCTTGGGCTGCTTTGCTCTTACTAAAAAATTATGTTTCTTAGAGCTGTCCAAAGAGTCAAAAACAGGCACAATTTTCCTGTCTTGCCTTTCATGTTTTTTCTCCAAAACATCAGTGGCACTTGGCATTTGGCAGATATTTAATCTGCTGATGTGTGCATGCCAGAAGAAAGAAATTTTGAGTACGAGGGGGAAATTAGGTTGGCAGCCATGCTTTGTGGAAAATTCTGCTTGAAGGCTTCAGCAAAAATCTGGGAAACTGCACAAAGAGATTACAAAGTAAAGGAGAACAGCAACTAGAAAAGCAGCGCTCACCATCATAATAAACCTAAAAATATTCATTGTCCTAAATCCAATGGCCAGCCCTTTTAATGAAGAACTCAAAGCAATAGGGACTTTCATGGGAGCAATCTGGGCTTGAGTGATGTCACTGACATCAGAGCTATCAGGTGGAATCTGATCCAGTATAACAGGGACTGAAGTAAGCAGGAAATCAGGTTTTCCAAAAATGTAGTACAGTCTTTGCCCCTGGCACAAGACAGGATGGGATAGCAATATAGCTGGAACAACTCTATGCAGCCCTTCTGTATTGACCACAAGCAATCTAAGTCAAAAAACATCTTCAAAACCAACTACAGGACAATGTCAAAGATCCTTCAGACCAGGCATCACTTAGAAACATGTTGAGCCTTTTTCTGTGAATGCTAAGCTCTTATGAGTCACTCTCAGAAAGATGGTATGGGGAACTTCAGTGAAATAACCAAAGTTCAAAGGAGGAAACTGTCTGCCCCGTTGCCTAAAGCTGCTGTTCAAAGTCTTGTGGCAAATATCCTTTAAATTATTTTTATTCCTATTCAAAGTCTTGACTTATTGAAGTCACAAAGGAAAACAGTCCTCAGTTTTAATTAAGTCAATTATTTCCTTGACCCTTCCTCATAAATGACTTAACACAGTTTAGCATCTAAGCAGACTGCTCTTATGCTCTCCCTCAGATCAGCTAAGCCACTAGCTGGACAAGGCAAAAAGGGCAATGGCGCTATGTGAGGGAGCGCTGCTGTGCTCTATTTGCTTTTGTAACAGCTGCACCTATAAATACCATTAGAACAAACTTGCATAATGTGTATGCTCTGTCTTCTAAGGACAAAACAGAGGGCAGAGGCAGGTGCAGCCACAAGACATGAAAAGTTTACAGCTGAACTCCTCAGAGTAAACAGCAGTCTGAGACCTTTGGTGTAGAACTACAGGTGCTTGCCCTCTTAAAGCCAAGGAGACCATATTGTCATCGTTCAGTTCATGCAGAGAACTGAGTCAGAAGACAATAGGGTATGAAATCCTATGTAAAATCTAGAGTTTCCTCATTAAAAACAGCAACTACTGTTTCATTAAGAAGGCTAATAACAGGTGAGAGGAAAAATAGCACCCCTTCCCTAAGTCAGCAACAGTCCTGCCAGCAGCACAGCTATGAACATGATGAGAGTTAAAAAGGTGTCCCAAAAACATGCTGCTGTTTAGCAGAGTTTGTATGTTGTTTGTGCTTGTGAGAAGTAGTAACGCAGATCTTTCCCTGAGCAAGCAGCTTGGGATCCCATCTCTTGGCAGTCAGAGATAAAATAGGAAGAACTGTTGAGGAGGTTAGTGATGACAGATTTGATCAGTCATCCAGTTTGGCAAGTGGTAACACAGCTTCACTGTACACCAGCTATTTTCCTATGCACAGAGCTTTCTGTAGATGACTGGATTTCTACTGTTTCTTTTGACTTCTGATTTCTAACCCAAAGAAACTTTTTCTTGTAATTCAGTTTAGACTTTCTTATTGTTCTCTGGTCATTCTACACTGGAATTATCACTGGCCAATTCTTTCCATTAACTCTTGTAAGCTAGCACTTCCAGTTTTGCAGCCCTTGGTGCATCCCCTGGTTAATGTAAGACTGAATCTAGCCCATAAAGAGAGATATTTGCAGATGTAGCTGAAAAGTGAATAGGTTATGTTTGCAGCAGACTGCCCACTATCGCATTTCATTTAGGATTCTGATGGCCTGCTTTCTGCTCCCAGCTTTCTCTTTTGCATAACTGAGTATACTTTCTCTTCCTACCCCTATGCCTTTCTGCCTCATACTGGGATCCCCAGACAACTCTCCTGCTGTCTGTCCCCCTGTCCATCCCTCCCTGCCTTCACACTCAGCATACATGGTTTTTAAATACCTCCGATTCATGAAGATGTTTGTAGATGCTGGTACTAACACTGTCTGAAGGGACATGGACAAAGCCCATTAGAAAAGCCGAACAGAGGCCTCAACTCTGGATGTTCCTACACAGAACACACACTTTTCCCTAACCCAGTTCAGTCATATCTTGCTAGCAAATCACCTCTCCTGTAAAGCAGAAAGGTAGGAAAGCAATGACAGTCAGCAGAATGTCCTCTCAGCAGCAGAGCTATGCTTACAGCCTGTGAAGGACAAGCAAAGGGACACAGAGAAGAGAAGGAAGGCTTCAGTTTGGCAGGACATTTTCCAACCAAATGGTTTTGAACCCAGAAATGTCCAATGTATCAGAAGCAAAAACATGATGTGGAAACATGTCATTTTAGGGAGAAGAAAAAATAATCTTGAATGGAAATCTGGAAAAAGCCTTTGTATGAGTGCAATGTGTTCATTTTAACAATTTGAAACTAAGAATCTGTCATTTCTGAGACTTTTTTTTACTGCAGAATCTTCTGCAACATTTCTGAAAGGTCAAAACTCAAGCTTAATTCACTTTTTTGCAGTGGTGTCTATATTCCTGGGTGGGAGAGGAAGAGTCTCTGTCATGAAAAGCATTAGTTGCTTATGGTGAGCTGAACACTAAGAACAATTCATAGAAACATAAGAAAGCAGAGAGAGAGGGAGCTCCCTGAAAGCACTAAATCTCAATTTTTAATATTTTTGATCCATTTTGCTACAGAAATCAAACACAAAAAGAAATAAATTAGTCTTTTGCACTCAAACAGGCCACAGATTCTGTTCCTTTCCAGCACCCAGAGCAAAGACAAACAGTATCTAGGAAGAAGAATTAAAACGAATATGTGCTTTCCAAAGCATTGAAGACAGGGAAATGGGAGGAAGACTATGAAATGATTGGAGATTTCCTATGGGTCCACAGCATGGTCATCCCACCACACAGAGCAACCAACAAAAGAAAGTTCTTTTACAACATCCAGTCTTTCTGCCTGGCAGGACAGGTGTTACAGACACCACAGAGAGAAATTGTATCTAAATAAAAAGCGGAAAAGATGTATGACCCCTCATTATTACCATCACAATCATTATCATTATCTTTAACCGAAATGAAAATCTTCCCAGGCAAGCGTACAAGAGGCTGGGCTTTTTTGGTCTGAACCTTTTAATTTCGTCTGTTCTTTCCTGGTGCTGGAAAAACTATACGTCAGACCAGAATTAGCAAGAGAATTCTGAGAAGCAGTTTCCACATACCTATACAGTTTTCAACCTCCTAGCAGTTCCACTTGATGTGAAGAACTGAGTGTCATGGTTTAACCCCAGCCAGCAGCTAAGCACCACACAGCCACTCACTCACTCCTCCCCCACCCAGTGGGATGGGGTAGAAAATCAGGAAAATAAGTAAAACTTGTGGATTGAGATAAGAACAGTTTAATAGAACAGAAAAGAACAAACTAATAATGATAATGATAACTCTAATAGAATGACAGCAGTAATAGTAAAAGGATTGGAATATACAAATGATGCACAGTGCAATTACTCGCCACCCGCCGACAGACACCCAGTTAGTCCCCGAGCAGCAATTCCCACCCCTCCCCTCCCCTCCCCGTTTCCTATACTAGATGTGACATCACATGGTATGGAATACCCCGTTGGCCACTTTGGGTCAGCTGCCCTGGCTGTGTCCTGTGCCAACTTCTTGTGCCCCTCCAGCTTTCTCACTGGCTGGGCATGAGAAGCTGAAAAATCCTTGACTTTAGACTAAACACTACTTAGCAACAACTGAAAACATCAGTGTTAGCAACATTCTTCTCATACTGAACTCAGAACATAGCACTGTACCAGCTACTAGGAAGACAGTTAACTCTATCCCAGCTGAAACCAGGACACTGAGTAATGATGGAAATGCTGACAGATGTCATGGTTTCCACTGCATTCTTCCTTTGCACTACAGCCAAATCAAACCTGGAAGAAAGTTACCCTTTTTCAGTGGATTCTTTCTAAGAAAAAGAGAAGCAGATCCCTTTCTTATACTTTGAGGATGGTAATATCATAATACCAATCTTCCTGGCTGGATGAAGACTATTTGCTGCTTTATTGCAGTAGAAAATATCCATGCGGCTATGAAAGAAGCCGTATCCATAGTATTGAGAAAACCTGATACAAAAATTTAAGTCTGCATCCTGAAGATCTCTGTAACATCCAAAACTGGCAGAAAACAGAGACAATCCTAATACCTGATCAAACTACATAGCCACAATATATCAAACACACAAAAGGAAGGTACTTCAGTAAAGATTAATGGGCTACCACCACCCAGCTGTGAACACAAAACCAGCTTTCTTGAATCAAATTAAAAGTCCCTTAAATGTGTATCCTGTCCCCAGTTGCAGCCTTCAACAGATTTCTAAGTCCAGTGCAAAATGACTTTTTCTTTTATTACACCTCATCAACTTCCACAAAAGCAATCTTAAAAACCTTCCTGCATTGAAATACCTGGATTATCATCATATCTTCATTTGTTGAAGTAACCAGGAATAAACATATGCTTCACTACAGCATTTAATCCCTTCCTGAGACCACTTACAATTCTGACAAAATCCTGTGGCAGTGAGTTCCACAACTGAAGTATGAATTAAAATAGTTCATTAGATACACATGGCTTTCATTTACCAGAGAAAAAAGTAAAAAAATATAAGAAGAAGAAAGTAGAAAGAAAATTTTTCTTTCTCCAAAGAAAAAAGTAGCTGAATTACAAGGAAGAAAGCTTTTGATGATTTAGCCATGACCTTAATAAAGCTAAGAAAAGAAAAAATTTTAACTGTAGTTGGTAGAAACTAACTGCATATCTCCATGTTCAGTTCAGTTAAATGTCCATTGTGTCTTTGTAACAGCTTTCCAAACTGTGAAAAGTAATCAGCTTTGTATCAGTAACTCAGGTTTTGATGAGAACAACACTTTTAAAAAATTAGTTTAGTCAGTCTGAAATTAATTGCATGGGAGGCAAACCAAAAAAGTTCAATTTGAGACTAAATGTATTTTTATGTGTCCTAAAAAAAAGGCTTTAATGCATTTTAAGCATTTATTTATTTTTTAACACAGCATGTTGCAAGGTAATTTTTTTTTCAGTAACATCAGTACCAATAATGATGCAACATGGGGTTTTTGTAATCCTTTGTCAGTTTTCTTCCTGTTGAAAATGAAGCCAGAAACAAACTACATTTTTTAAGACCCTCAAAATTATTTCCCCTGCCCCCAAAAGTAACTTAAAATTTAATCTAGTTCATATTTCTTCTCTGAGGAGTCATCCTTTCTTTTTTATTGCCTTACATACAACATTATAATGTTGTGTTAACAAAACATTGTTGGAAAAAGTTCTTTCCACAAGATCCTTTCTTTCTCTTTCTCCAGGTTTCTTGAAGTGTTTTGCTGGTTTCTTTTATGGTTTGTGAATAACTGAGCCTGCTTCCATGTCCATTTTGCATTTCCTGCATACCTAAGGGCTTATGTCTTCCTTCCTTACCTTGGGGTCTAGTATTGCTTGAGAGGCCTCCCAGCTTTTGTGTTGGATTATGGAGACAAACTAATCTTGCCATCATACAAGAGAATGTCCGTTTACAAAATTCCAGGATGTGTCATCTAAAAATCAGTGACCACCAGTCCCAGTCCAAAACAAATCACAAAGATAGGCCAATGAAAAGTGTTCCTTGTGTGCATCACTTCAAGGACTGAAACCACACTGTTTAGTAATCAGCCATTGAACTAGTACATTGCTTGCATGTAAACCTCACCCACAAGAAAGCTGGCAGTAAGAGCAAAATCCCATTATCTTTTGACACCAACTGGCAGTTCACTGAATCCACAAAGAGAATGGTTTGGTTGGTTTTCCTCCCCTTACTTCCATGACCTCAGTAAGCCCAGAGAACGCAGCAGCCAGGTAGGAGATTTCCGTCCCCTTCTCATCTTTTTTTTTTTTTTTTTTTTTGAGATGTAGGAGGAGGAAAGTAACATTGTTAAGCAACTTTTCTCCTGGACGAAACCCAGTCAGGTCTCCTCTGGTTATACTCTAAGCCTCGCGCTTCTCAAAGACAAGCTGTCATCCTGGAAAAGATCACTATGTTCACCAACATTGCTGTGTGAACAAGCTCCCAGGAGAATCACAGTGCCTTACATGTCTTCCTTGACAGGAAGTTCTCCCTGTAGCTTCAAATACTCCCAAATATTTGCACCCCAAGGCAGAAGAGAGAGAGGCTTCAGCGCATCTACATGGTATTATTAGTTCTTCCTCAAAGCAGAACAATTAATAGTGTTGTGACACTAATGCTAGAGAACTTGCTCCCAGTGGTGCCTTATTCAGTGTCAGGAATAGATTTGCATGTCATTGTCCTTCCTGTTGTTTAGACAAAGCCAAAAATACTCGGGTAAATACAGTAACAATACAGAGAAGAGGAGGAGGGTTCTTCTGTAGAGCTGCTTAAGAGCACTCATTTGCTGTCTTGAGAGCCTTCTGAGACATATCCTCTGTGTCTCCTCCATGAAAACAGGACCAGGAAGCAAATCTTGAATGGCAGTTCTGCTGGATGTCTGCTCTGCAGACTGACAGCTCCATGATGGAGCTCCCAGCTCCAAGATGTGGAGCCCCATCCTGAAGACAGCAGACCCTAGAGCCCTCTGCATCCTCTGTGTGTGCCCAGGCCAGACTTGGCATGCTCCAGTCACCTCCATGGGGTTCAGCAGCATGGTAGGCAAAGCCCCTTCTCTGGGGCTGCCCAGCAGGACTAGCATCAGTAACCAGGCTCACGGACAGGTTTCAAAGGCCAGAAGCAGGAACATCACAACAAGCTGCCAGAAAAATGACAGGACAGGAGCTAAACAGTGTCTGGCAGCCTTCCTGCTTAGGGTACAGGATGTTCTGTGGCAGTCATTTCTCTGTGGTAGGGCAGATCTTATGTACATAACAGGATCTGAAGAACAGTGGGAAATGCACCATAACAAGGATTGAGTCCTCTCTGTTTTGGAGTGAGAGGAGACTGTGTGTATATGAACTAGGCTGCCAGGCCTTAAAGACAAGTATCTTTTATTTAGAGACATGATCTAAAACTCCTTCAGAAAAGCGGAGCTGTCTTTTTGTGGAAAATATAGGCAAAACAGTTGGAAATGCCTGTACAAGGTTGTCTCTAAGACACTGAAAACTTCTTGGAATAAATTGTTTTCCATGATAGATGGGTGTCCTATTGAATGAGCTGTGGGGAGTAGCAATGGCTAGAGTAATTCATCTGATGTGTCAGGTTTTTGCCTGTATTAAATAAAAGGGAAGAGATAAGCTATCAGAATAAAAGTAAACATTTCACTTGTTCAAAAGTATTGATAAATCAGAGGAAACAGGCATTTGAAGTTTTAAAAAGTGCTAATGAATCCAAGTGTGAGTAGTAACTTTGTCACTGCAGTAATTCAAGTTACTCAAACTTGGGAACAGTATTTTGGGGTTGGTTTGTTTGTTTTAACATTGTGCAGAACTCACCATCGGAAAAGGAAACTGCCAAATTCACTGTCTCACGCTTTCAGAACCAGCTGGCAACTTCAGATACCCAAGTGATAAATCAGTGAAAGGCACAGAAAGTTTTCTGGTTCAACACTGGACTCCTGAGTCTTTGTAGGGCTGAATGATCTATTTCTCACACAGCTGTGGTTTAGCCACATGATGGGACACCGGGTGGAAATCAGCCTGTACAGTGGATAAATAATCTCTCTATGCTACATGGCGTATTTATTTCCAGTAGGGTATCCAAGCCAGTTTTGGAGCTCCTGCCCTGTCTCAGAGCTTGGCCAACAACTTACACCACCTGAAAATCAGGCAGCCCTAGAGGATCCCTGAAAACTGTTGGTGCAAGGGCATTTGGAGTCCCAAAGAAGATAGAAGACACTTCCCTGGGCCACGTGGTAAAGCAAATCAATCAAATAATCATGTCTGTCCTGACCAGGACACACAGATAGGTACCACTGGGGCACTTAAGCCTGCGGAGAAGAGAATGCAATTCCCACCAAGGCCTAGACATCTACATTGAGGACTCTGCTTTGTTTGGTTTATAAGAAGAACTAAAAACCAAGGTATACCCAGGCCCATGTGTTGACAGCAGCACCTTGCATCAGATATCATTGCTCAGCTTCACATCGTAATAGTCAGCTGCTACACAGTAAAAGGTATCATCCACATCTCTCTCCCTTGCTTCTCTTCATCCTCCCTTTTTTCCCTGCTTTCTTCTTTCTCCTCCTCCTCATTGTCTTTGCACATAATTTTTATGTTTTCCTCCAATTCTTGCCCAAACTCCACACCATTCCCCAACCACATAATTTTCAGCCTCAATCCTCCAGCACCAGCCAGGGAAGAGGCTGAAGAAGCTTAAATTTTTGCTTGATATTGGACTCAAATCACAACTCCTCAAAGCTGTTTTAAGATTTTTTTCCATCCAGAATTACAGTAAAAAAACCTGAGAGATGATTCTTTTCCTGGAGCGCTAAATATTCCCTCTGCCTTTTTCTCCAAAAGGTAAGACATCTCCAGTCTTCTTCTATTATTGTCTCTCTTTGTTGAAACTCCATCTTGCCAAAGATCTAATTAAACTATAAGCTATTTTGGGTTGACAGAACTGCAGTAAACTTATTACTCCTATTCAGTTCTGCTCAATTTAATTAGTCTCTCTATATACTTCTTTCCGGTATTTCTAATTGCATCTGGAAGTTTATGTTTTGAAAACCTTTCCATGGAGCAAAGAGGAAATTTTGACTTGTCTACCTTAAGGCTGTGAGTTTAATTAAACTTGTCAGGTATTGAAGTCACTATTTAAACAATGTTTTCCTCCTGCATTTACAGATGTATTACCAGTTACCAGTTTTTAAATGCCTGAACTTCTCAATAATTTTTACAACAAACAGGTCTGTCTGTGACAAGGAGTATCCATAATCTTAGAAAAGTTTCATAACTAAATGCTTTTGCTAGAGTTTACTGGGGGAAAAAAGGGGGTTTGTTTTGACTTTCTTTACGTTGCAAACTGCATGTGTCCAGGTTTTTGCAACAGGGTGCTGCAGCGTGGTCACTGTGAGAAGAGGCCAGGGCTGCCCTGTGCCAGACTCAGATGCTTCCAACCAGCTCCAGCAGACCCACTGCCAGACACAGGGTGAAGAAGTGAAGGTGAGCCAGGGAAAGAGGGGAGGAAAAGTGTTTTCCCTAAGCTGGTAAATGCTTGTTTCTTTTTTGGTTTTGTTTCCCAGTGGTCAAATCAATGATTTCATAATAATATATTTATACACATACAAGTACATAATAGTAATTTTATAATTATATGTAAATATAGAATTATATATAATATTTTATTGTATAATGTATGTGGGTTTATATTTATAAATAATAAATTACATATTTTAATGAAGTATAAATAATTTCTATTTTATATATAAAGATATGTATTATAGCTATATGCATATAATATATAAATAAATTTTAAAATTACTTTTAAATTGGCAATAAATTAAGCTAATTTCCCAAGGTCAAGTTGGTTTTCTCCACAATGGTAGTTGGTAAACAGTCTCCCTGTCTCTCAGCTCATGAGTTTTCTCACTCCTGTTCTTCCTATTCTCTCGCCTCTTCCCATTGAGATGGTGGGAGTGAGCAAGAGATTGGGTGGAAGTTTGGCTCCACCACCAACCCTCTACACAATGAAAGCTAAGGACAGTCATGCCTTGAGCTGCCTCAAGAAAAATGTGTGGCTTAAAGAACGGAAACTTAACTAGCTTCTGCTGTATTTTAAGTTTAAAAATGGACAATTTTTGTGGAATTTTGTACAGTATTGATTTTCTCTCATTTAGCTCCCTCCCTTCCGCTCTTATAACATCAGAGGGGCAATAATAAATCCACTTTCTGTAGACCCAGAGGATGCATTTTCTCTCATTAGTTAGATGCATCAGAGGAAAAAACTAATATTTTGCCTGCTTTACAGACAGTGTTAAGTCCAACAGGCTTTACCCACAAATGTTCTTGGGATGTCAACAGCAGAAGATCATTCTTTTTGTAAGTAGATCACTGAGAATACATTCTGCACAGAGGAGGATCAAGCACTCCCAGGAAGTTCCTTTCAGCTTGAACTTGCTCAGATACAGTCTTACTATTTCTGTAATAATTTTTGTAAACAGAGGTTGTTTCTGTGCCCACCTGTCTATCAAATCTTCCTCCTGCCTATTCATTTTGGAGACAGTCAGTCCACTTCAACAGAATCTGTGAGTGATGTGACAGCTTGGAAGACATACACTACCCAAAGTTTTTATGAAAATATATGCTTTATAGAGAAGAACATCTGCATTTAGTAGACAAATATTGATCCCTGTTTTGGGTTTGTGTGGTGGGATTTTGGTGGTGCGGGAGGGGCTGCAGGGGTGGCTCCTGTGAGAAGCTGCTAGAAGCTTCCCTGACTCCAAGTCAGACCCATCTCTGGCCAAGGCCGACCCCATCAGTGACGGTGGTAGTGCCTCCAGGATAACATATTTAGGAAGGGAAAGCTGCAGCAGAGAGAGGAGTGGGATGTGAGAGAAACCCCTCTGCAGACATGGAGGTTAGTGAAGAAGGAGGGGGAGGAGGTGCACCAGAGGAGGCAATGCCCCTGCAGCCTGTGGTGAGATGGCAGGCTGTCCCCCTGCAGCCCATGGAGGACCCCACGCCAAAGCAGGGGGCTGCCTCCAAAGATGGCCGTGACTCCATGGGAAAGCCCGTGCTGGAGCAGCCTGTGCCTAAAGATCAGCCCACAGAGAGGACCCGTGCCGGAGAAGTTCATGGAGGACTGCAGCCCGCAGGAAGGACCCCACGATGGAGCAGGAGACTAGTGAGGAGTCCTCCCCCTGAGGAGGAAGGAGCAGCAGAGACAATGTGTGATTAACTGACCCCAATCCCTATTCCCTATCCCCCTGCGCCACTGGGGGGAGGAGGTAGACAAAATCAGGAGTGGAGTTGAGCCAGGAAGGAAGGAGGGGTGGGGGGAAGGTGTTTTAAGATTTGATTTTGCTTCTCATTATCCTTGTTTTGATTTTATTTGTAGTAAATTAAACTGATTTTGTTTTTCCCCAAGCTGAGTCTGTCTTTCACCCGTGACCATAAGTATTGAGTGATCCCTCCCTGTCCTTGTCTCGACCCACAAGCTTTTCTTTATATTTTCTCTTCATCATCCCACCAGGGCTGGGGCGGGAGGATTGAGTGATCGGCTTCATGGTGCTTTGTTTCCAGCTGGGCTTGTCTTGCTCTTGAAGTACCATAATTTCAGTGGGGAAAAAAACTGCTTTACTTTCTGCACCTTCCAAAGCCCCATAGCAAGCAAGGGAAGGATTGCTTTAGCAGCCTTTTCTGCCAATTTCCTCCCCTTCCCGTGCATGATTAGAGGGCAACTGGCTTGAGAATTTGGCAATCTCATCTTAGTGCAATATGAACAGATTCTACTCTGTTTTAAATTAAGAGACACAAGAAACAAGACATTAGTACAATTTATGATTACCTCCTAGAGTACAAAAAGGAGATCAGAATATAACTTGCAAAAATGCAATTTCTTCTTCTTGGTCTTAATCCTGCAAAAACAAGGCGAGAAAAATTCTGCCTAATTATTAGTTGACAAAAGGGAAACACAAATTTAGACACTGAGGAAAATTAGTTGTTTCCAGAGGACAGCCTTTGCCAAGGCATTCTAGCACTTGGTCCATGCTTCAATACAAAACAAGGCTACCTTAACTCATAGCTAGTGGTTTTTTGCCACCTCAGCAAGGCTTGCTGTGAAAAGCCATCCTTCCAGCTACACCCCAGACTGAAGAGGAAGAAAAGCAGGACCCAGAGATGAGGTCTTGTTACCTGCCAGTTAACAAGATCTGCACATTCAAGTGGATAGTTGAGGGAGACCACAAACCACAAACACCTTCCCACCTCACTTGAGGGCCCACAATGACAGGCAGTATTCAAGCAGACATACTTAAAAGGGAGAAGGAAATATTAGGATTGTTTTAATCCATTCTCCAAGCCCTGGACACAATCTCTGTTTCCCTGTTCTCACAGAGTAGGGTCACACTCTGCAAACACACAGACAGCTGGAAGTGTTGGAGCTGTTCTGCATTAGGAGGGCAACTGCACAGTTAGCGCAGATAGATGCACCTGGTGTCAAATTTGCAGCATGGGCTGCAAAAAGGCCTTGATAATAGAGATTTCAAACATCAAGAAAGCATCATGACAGGACTTGCTTAAGCTTGTCCTTGATTTCTTGGGTCACGGTTAGAATTACAGTGGGCTCAGACATGTTGACCATAGTGTGCTTGGCAGCGAGCCAGAGCGGGCCCATTTACCACCTAAGGAAGCTGTTCACTGTGCATGGTGTCCTTTGGTCTGCAGCAGCCTGAGAGCAGCAGTGAGCCATGGTAGGAGGTGTGACAAGAAATGGGCCCACCCCAGCATGGCAGGAGGTGCACCACTGAACAGTGTCCAAACAGATATACTGCTTTTTATTTCTGCATTCAGTAAATAATAAGTTTCATTCAGCACCTCTTGCCCAGACACAAGGACCAAAAACATTCCTGACATACAACAAAATGGAAGATCTTTTAGGAAAAGATTTGTGGGATTTTCAGCTTTTCAAGGTTTTGTGGTTGGTAGGTTTTTGTGGAGGAGAGGTAATAGAAAAATATGAGCTGAAATATATATTTTAATTAATATTATTTAGCATCAGACTGATCTTTTTAATATACATTTTAACTAGAAAACAAACAGACAAACAAAAAAGAATCTCTATTTTGGCTAATAAGAATAGGGGAGAAGGGAGAGAAGGTTGTAATTTTTATTGCTTATTTATGAAATCCAGAGATTTCTGAATAAGATGGTAAAAAGGGGGGCAGGGAGATTATCTCCATTAAAAATGTTCACCAAAAAATGTTTATTGGCTGGTTCTCTTCCAGTCTTATGAAAACTAACCACATATTTTTAGTTTCAGGTACTAATTTGGCCTTAAAATCATCACCAAGATGAAGGAGAAGCATGACTAGAATCCAACAGCCTGGATCATAGTCCACATGTCTTTACAGACTAGTAATGGGAACTGTGAGGTGGTGATTCCAGTCTAACTGCAGAGTGTTGGCTACCTTGTCATATAGTCAGGTATACACCATGTCTCAGTACTTGGGACCAGGGTACATGCCTAGCCACATCAGTCCTCTTGCAGTCAGTAGCTAAACACTTTGATGGTAAGAATCTGGGGTTTTATCTCAAGTGGGTTTCCTCTGAGGTTAATTAAAGCAGTTAGACTTACTGTCCCTCATCTGAGCTATTTATTCTACTTGTTACTGCCTGTATCAGCTAGGCACTTCAGTGTAGTAAAATCCTGGGCTCTGTTACTGAGGTCACAGTCCAGAAAGCAATACTGTTCTGCCTGAGACAATCCCACATTCTACACTTGAATAAAAACTTTTCCACACTGCTCCCGGGGATGTGTTCTGGGCAGTGGAGAACATTATCCTTTCTCTTCTCAGTGTAGTCTCTAATACCTGCTCAAATCCCTCTATCCACAACTGGCACTTTTTTAGCCTTCCAAATAATTCAAAAGTTTGACGGCAGAAGGTCAATTTACTACAGGAGACACAGGAAGACAAGACACCTCCTCTCCAACTCATCCTGGAGATCTGCCTAGGAATTTCGGCATAGTTGGCCTCTGACAACAGTTGGCTGCTGTTGTGCTATGTACAGTCCAATAGATACACCTGAGCTACCCTATCATTCTTGGTATCTCCTGCCCTTGGATACTGTGACATGATCTTATTTCATGCTGAATTTTACAGGCAGTGGGCGTTCAGGACAACGCAAGCATTGTTATTTGCAATAGTATAGCTGCCTAAATATCTCCATAATACATACTTGATTTTATTATTCTAGCATTAACGCATGTAGAAGATGTGCTTACAGACAACGACAACCTGAATTTCTGTGTAGGTGGAGCCCTAACCTTTATTCACAGTGAATATTGGAATAATTTTTACTATTACTGCTCCTGGTGAGATTTTATTCTTGCATCAGGATATGTTTCAGGCTCCGTCCCCTACAAGATGCATCATCATCCTTACAATACTTACTATTCCTTTCTCTGATCCAGACCCTAGAGTCATGAGGCCGTATGAGGCTACCTATTTCCATTTGACAAAGTCTATTTCTAGCCCTGAGAGTCCTGGAGTGGGTAACAGAACAGCACAGGAATGTATGCTTCATAAAGAATTAACTATGCCAGTAATCTTTTTTCTCTCTCTCTTTTTTTTTTTTTTTTTTAATTAATGCATCATTTTCTTGGTTTTGAACTATGACCTGCAATTTTCTGGTGATCTTGCTTATGATTTGGAAGCAACTGGGATCAGTCTTGTCATGTGGTCCATCATACCGGTGTTACCCCCTGCTCAAACTGGCCTATGCCTGAAATCCTACCAGCCCACAGGTGGTTTATTAAAGAAGTCAGTGCAATACTTCTTCTTGACCACATGAAATCCCTTTCAATATATTAGTAACTGTTAAAAGCTCCATCGTCACCACTTCTTAGTCCCTGCACACTCATTTGCAAAATGTTTTCATATTTGATCTTTGTTTTGTTTTATTTCAAATCCTGCTGCAAGCAGAACAAGTCACAGATCTTTCTCCCCATCCTGCTTTCCATTATCCCCACAGACAGCAAATCCTTTCTTTCTTTTCCCATAAGACCTCTGCTGCAACATTTTTCTGTCACTACCAAAATTCATTAGAAAGCATCTGCTGACTTGCAGGAAGATGTGTTTTATTGGCCATGCTATAGTGAGTTCCACATAGAAACAGATTTTCATTGCCAGTACCTCTACTAAAAAAGTCCTGTCACTTAAAGATATGAAGCACACAGATGCTTCTGAAAGCAGAACATAATCTCTGGTAAGGAATCATGTGTCCTGAATTTCTCCCAGGTAATGCAGGAGAGCAGGTGTTTTAACATCAGCACATATCTGTGTAACAGATGGATTTTTGCAGAACTGTGACCATACAAATAAACGAGCATAATTAGCTACAAGGGGATGTGCAAGTATGAAATAGGTCATAAGAAGACTATCCAGGACACAGACAGGGAAACATGGACTGCAGCACATTCCTCTTCCAACAGAAATTATGTTGACAGCTTCTGTCACAGAGCCCAGTCCTTTCAAGCTGGAGGCAAAAGCCCACCCCAGCCTTACTACTGCATCCAGCTGATGACTGGCATCAGAGGAGCAGGTTCTGCTAGGCCCATTCACCTCTCCCAGCCAAGACAGGAGAGCATATGTACTACATTTCAGTACCAGCATCAAGTAGAAGTCATCCCAACCCTTTCCTCACCAGGTCTGAGCCACAGCAATGTGTTTGAACAGCAGTAGCTTCTCCAGTAATCCCTTGATCAGTCTGCATGCTCATTCTTCATTCCATAACTCCCATGGGCCTTTCTCTACTCTCTTTTCAGACATGCTTTGGTCAGGGAAGCAGGGAGTTGGAGACAGGAAGGAGAGAAGGAACATTTTGTGCCTCCCCATGCCCAAGTCATAGGGATGCAAATCTACAACAGCTTCATCCTTGGCACTTGATGGTATAGATACTTATTTCCAACTTTGCTAGTGCCTTATTCAGTGTTACCCCGGATATCATTCTATGATGTCATTTCTACAGGTGAAAGACTTTTCTCTGCAACACCATTTCATGTCCTGACAACTTTTCTCCATGTTTTGATGAAGTCCAACAGAAAGTTTTTTGCTTCTCTCTTCCCTTTCCTGCTAGTTCTCCTCTCTTCCACCAGTCATCTAGCCAGATGGAGCAATAATAATTCTTCCTTACCAAAATGATGTGATGTTCACAGGAAGGGGACACCAAGGAAGTCGCAAGAAACAGCATAAAATAAGTCATATTCACTTCTCCCTCAACTTTGGTGGCAGCACCCACACTCACGAAACAGCAGGTCAAGCTTCAGACCACTATACAGTCATTGCCAAAGAGTACCCTTATTGTGGGAAAACAAAAAGCTAAGATGAAACTAATACTACAGTTTCGATGAAGCAAGAGCATGAGAGCACAGAATCAGCCAGGACTGAGCTGCAGTTAAAAAGCCTCTGAAAGAGGAGAGCTTAAAAGCTCTGCGGACTACTGGTTACCTTTTCAAATTATCTTAGCCCACATCTAAATCAAAGATTGCATCAGGCCTTTCACACCTCCTTAGCAACTCCCAAGGTGCCCGGTTAAAGACACAGATAAGACCCAGCCTAATGTGCCCAAGAAAATGCAGTACAGCTAAGTTTCTTCACTGACTAAACCCCAATGCTGACTGCAGAGGCCTTCCATGCTCTCCATAGAATTCTGACTGTGGAGGACACATGGAGGCAACGTTTGACTGATGAGAATACAGGTCCAGGTATTGGAAGATTCAGGAAGAGAGAGGACAAAAGCCTTTCATTGCACAGTCTCTCTTGTACACAGATGGCCCAACATTGTGTGGAAAAATTCTTGATTTTGTCAAATATTTTTGCAATGGGGTGATCAGACTTCGTGACAGGCTTATGGGTCAGCAGTTTTTCCACACCTGATTTCCAAATGAAAGTGAAAAACTCACACATTAAAACTGTGAATACAATACAACTGGGGAACAAGCGTTTGAACAGCAGTGACAGGAATGCAACACTTTGCAGGATCGAAGTACCACAGAAACATTCATTCCTGCCCACTGGCTCCAGTGACTTAATTAGTGTTACTAATGAGATCTGATTCTGCCAGTTAGTTGTTTTGAAAGAGTACTTGTCCCTCTTATGTTGGTGATAGTAGCAATTATTCCATAGTGCACTAATTGCTCTGAGCTGCAATACCTATCCTTTGCCCTTCAGTCCCTGTGTACATCTCCAGCTGACTCAAGGTTACACAGCCTTGTAGCAACTCAGTGTGCAACTCAGCTCACACTACAGTGAGATTCTCATTTTCACTTCCTTACTCACTACTGCCTACTCCAGCTGACTTAATCCCTGTGTTCAAAGAGCAGCAACAGGCTTATCTTTATTTCACGCCAATCCTCACCCTGCAGCATGCTAAACTGCTTATTACCTCCTCATCTTCATTCTCTCAAGCCAAATGCACATGCTTTCTAAATGAAGGAACACCTTGTACTTACTGCTACTCTTTCTTGTAGGCAAATCCTGCTCTCTGCTCTACCATTGCCTGCCAGCAGCATGACAGGCATGGATTATCCAGGAACTACCATGGCTCACCACAGCTGGCATCTCACTAGTAACTTGCATTTTGGGAGAAGGTTACAACCGTTCACTTTCTTTTCTCTGTCTCAGGCCTACACCACCTTGACAGAGACCAAGGCCCCCCATGCAACTGGTACTTCTTGTTGACTGAGAGAAATGTGGTGTGCTCGCAAGATCAAGCAGATTTAGTCTAATAACTGAAAACAAAGACCATCAGAAGCATACTATTTACTCCTTTAGTGTTCTTGCCAAAGATGGTCGTTTCCCATCTATTGGCCTGTTGAGAGTAGTTTGGTCAGCCATCAGTCAC
Organism: Haliaeetus albicilla; assembly: GCF_947461875.1. Taxonomy (NCBI): domain Eukaryota; kingdom Metazoa; phylum Chordata; class Aves; order Accipitriformes; family Accipitridae; genus Haliaeetus; species Haliaeetus albicilla. The sequence goes on from NC_091516.1 coordinate 44,206,924, forward strand.
ACCTTGATGTTCAGTACATTCCTGGACTATGCTTCTAAAACTCCTCCATCTGTTACTGCACTGAGTTCCCTTACATCCTAGCAGTCACTGGGGAAACACTCCATGACATGACACCAAGAAGGGGACAATTCCAGTGAAACATTGTAGTGACCCATAAGCTTCACAGGCTTCAGTGAGGCATTACACTAAGTGTCACGAGGAAAGAGCATTTTCCAAAAGCAAATCCATGTAAAAATTGTAACCTGGAGAAGAGCAGCAGATCTCCACTGAGCTCTCATAGTGAATGAACCAGGATGGGTCACCCTGGGGTGCAGCAGCATAACCCAGGACTAGCACAGCTGGTGGCCCTGACTCCCAAAGCTAGCAACAATGAACACAGACAGTTTGCACTACGGCAAACAGTGATCTTTCTTCTGATGTCCTTCTCTCCTCTGTTCCTAACTTCTGCTCTCCCACAGACCAAGCAGTGGAAACTCCCTATTGTGGAGCTGGATGACTCTCTCAATCTGAAGACTCCCTTTTAGAATGGCATTGCCTATCTGATAAGTGTCCCCTCTCTTCCCTCCAGGAATATCCCCAGATGCTGTGTGCCCTGACCTGCAGAAAGAGGATTCCCATTCTAAGACTACATAGTAGAGAAGGCAGTAAGAACCCCAGAAATAAGTACAAACTTAAAAGCCTAGGTAACATTTTAATTAGGGGATGGAAGTGGGGTCATTTCACAAAATCACAGAATCACAAAATGGTTGAGGCTGGAAGGGACCTCTGGCAGTTATCTTGTCCAACCCTCCTATTCAAGCAGGGCCACATAGAGCTGGTTGCCCAGGACCATGTCCAGAAGATGTTTTAATATCTCCAAGGATGGAGACTCCATGGCCTTTCTGGGCAACCTGTGCTAATGCTCTGTCACCTTCACAGTGAAAAAGTGTTTCCTTATGTTCAGGGGCAACCTCCTGTATTTCAGTTTGTGCCCATTGCCTTTTGTCCTGTCACTAGGCACCACCGAAAAGAGCCTGGTTTCACCTTCTTTACACCCTCTCTTCAGGTATGTGTGCATGATGACAAGATTCCCCCTGAACATTCTTTTCTCCAGGCTAAACTGTCCCAGCTCTCTCAGCCTTTCCTAATAGGAGAGATGCCCCAGTCCCTTAGTGAACTTAATGGCTCTTTGCTGGGGTAACTGTCCCATCATCCAGATCATAAATTAAGACATTGAAGGGGGTTGGACCTGGTATTGACCCCTGAGGTACAACTAGCTTCCAACTAGACTTTGTGCCACTGACCACCATCCTCTGGGGCTGATCATTCAGCCAGTTTTCAATCCACCTCACTGTCTACTCATCAGCTTTGCTTTGAGGAACTAATGGGAGACAGTGTCAGAGCCATACTGAAGTCCAGGTAGACAATATCCACTGTTCTCATCTCATCTACCAAGCCAGTCATTTCATTGTAGATTATCAAGTTGGTTAAGCACAATTTATGCTTCATAAATCCATGCTAACTACTCCTAAAACCACTTTCTTGTCCTTCATGCATCTAGAAATGGTTTCCAGGATTAGTAGCTCCATTATCTTCCCAGGGATCAAGGTAAGGCTGAATGGCATATAGTTCTCTGGGTCCTCCTTGCTGTTCTTGAAAGTAGCAGTGACATTTGCTTTCCTCTGGTCTGCAGGCACTGCTCCCAGTTATCATGATCTGTCAAAGATAATTGAGAATGGACACAAAATGACACTAGCCAAATTCCTCAGTACTCAGGGGTGCATCGTATCAGGGCCCATGGACATGTGTACTTCCAATTTCCTTAAGTATTCCCTAATATGAATCTCTTCCAACAAGAAGAGAACCAAGTCCTCCTTGCTCCAGACTTGCCACCTGGTCTCTGGGGCCAGTGATTTCTAAGGATCTGTCTTACTGTTAAAGTCTGAGGTGAGTATTGCATTCAGTACTTCAGCCTTTTCCAAGTCATAAGTCACCAGGGCCCCTAACCCCATTCAGCAGTGAGCCCACATTTTTCCTAGTCTTCCTTTTGCTGCATACTTACTTATAGGAGGCTTCTTGTTTCCTCTGACTTCCCTTGAGAAAGTTCCAGTTGGACTTGGGCTGTCCTGTGTCTCTGCATGCTCAGTGTCTCTGCATTCCTCCTAGGTTGCCTGTCTTGCTTCCATTACCTGTATGTTTCCTTTTTGTGTTTGGCTTTTGCCAGGAGCAACTTATTCATCTATGTAGATCTCCTGCTATCTTTGCTTGACTTCCTGCTCATTGGGATGACTGATCTTGTGATTGGAGGAGGTGATCCTTGAATATCAAGCAGCTTTCTTGGATCTCATTCCCTCTAGGGCCCTCTAGGACTCTTTGAAGCAGATGCCTCTAGATGCCAAAGACTGCTCTCCTGAAATCCAGGGCTGTGATCTTGGTTTTTGCTCTCCTGCCTCCTCTCAAGATCCTGGACTTCACTATCTCACGGTCACTGCAGGCAAGGCTGCCTTCAACCTTCACATCCCCAGTGAGCCTTTCTTGTTTGTCAGTATGAAGTCCAGCAGCGCACCTCTTCTCTTTGGTTCCTCTATCACTTGTGTCAGGAAGTTGTCATCGATGTTCTCCAGAAACATCCTGGATTGTTTATGACCTGCTGTGCAGGGCAGATATTGGGGTGGTTAAAGTCCCCTATGAGAACCAACACCTACAAACAAGAAGCTACTTTTAGCTGTCTGTAGAAGACCTCATCTACTTGTTCATCCTGGTCAGGCAGCCTATAAGAGACACTCACTACAAAGTCACCCATACTGGACTGCTCTGTAATCCTTACCCATAAGTTCTCATTTGGCTCATCATCCACCCCTACGCAGAGCTCCACACATCCTCTAAAAAGGCAGACTCCACCTTCGATGTAAAACTGGTAAAGATCACAGGCCAAGTAGTCACTATGCTGTACCATGCATCTCTCAGTAGTACTGTGGCTCCACAGTACTGTCCCAAACACAGATGCCTGTCCTTTATTTGTCCTAAAGAGACGATGCCTTCATTTTTGGAAGGCTGAATCAGCAACACTCACTGGTATTTGTAAAGCCACATGGTGCCAGATTTTAGTTGTCTTTTCTATTGCTCCCATGAAGTCCTTCTGATAACAACCACACAAGTCTTAAAAGTAAATAGTGACCAGGGACATGGTCTCTTCTGGGCCCTGGTACACTGTCTGTGGCTGTTCAGGATGGTACACAAACAAAAGCCTTTTATTATAATGTAATGTCACACCACGTAACTGAGGACAAGGTGCGTGCTATTGCACATGGTATGAATGCACAGGGTTCCCAGGAAGATACAAGGTCTGCTGAAGTGCACAGAGATGCTGGTAGTGAACTGAAGGAACCGAGTACAGTTTGAGGTGCATCCATGTTGTGTGTCTGGACCCTGCTGGCTCAAACTAAGCCAAGATTCCCAGCTACAGAACAAGTTGATTCACTCTGGATCAGAGGCAAGGATCAAAAATACACATAGTGTGGATAATGCAGGGTGTTGATTTCTAAGAGAAATAAAACCCCCATGTGAATCAGGATGCAGCCACTGCTGTTCATTGCCTACATCAGGATGCAAAACAATCATCCTGATTCCCAATTATTTCTGATTTTCTACTAGGTTTGACAACGGCTATTGAATTGAAGGGCATCCAGTCATTTTTAGGCTAAGAACTGAAGCTAAAAATGTCCCTGTGTTTCCTGAGCCTGAGACTTGTGTGATACAGTTGTCCTAGAAATTCAGCAGCTATAAAAAGTCACCCTAGTTAGTCTTTCCCATTGAGCCTCACTACCTAATCACTAAGCATGACATTACAAAAACTGAAAACAAGCAAAAAACCAATCCCCGCACCCTAGGGACTCTTACAGGTAAGATTAAAAGTCAAAACAATTTGTAAGAACCCATGGCAGTATAAACAACCATAGCCATGTTATACCAAATAGGGTCTATCTGTGGGCATAAATGTCTGAGGGAAGTGGGGACCTGATTAGGTCACAACTTAGATTTCCAAGGATTGTATAATGAATGATTCAACAAGCCACAACTACTCTCCTTGAGTCCATGCTCAGCCACCTAAATGGGCAAGTTTAGAGACACCAGACTGCACAATCTCACTTGGATTTCCACCAGGCAGCGTGATTTGACCACTGGGATTCAGCAGTTGTTACTGCATGTCGCCAACAGTATCATACCACAGAATTATCAGGAAAACTGCATCCTACTGCTATTGTGTTGTCTCTCTGCAGCTCTGTCATGTGCTAAGAACCATATTGCACCTTCATGCTTTTTGGAATTCCTCTTTTTCTCCACTTAGAAGGGAAGATAGATCTGAAGCAGTGAAGACAGCAGAAAAAGGACAAACATGGTGTTTGTAACAGTAAACTGTAACCCTGCTACCAAGGTAACTTTGAGCTGATTCTGCAGCAACTAGCCCTGCTCTTCACACTACAAGGGTTGAGGATGAAGCCACAGGATTTAATTTGTATATAAATACATACATAATTTTAATAAAATATATAGTTCTAATTTATATTAGACTTGTTAAAGGAAGAAATTGGTTTGAGGTTTGTCTGGCAGCTTCATACTCAAGAATATGGGTTTATATCTTTGTTCAGCCATGTGCTTTGCTCATTGCTTTCTGGTCCAGATTTCTACAGTGAAGAAATCCCCTGGGCAAGATAAGAACCTGTCCTTTTCCTGCAAGGAGGTAGTTCAATGTTGGAAGAATGTAGCAAGAGAAGTTGACAGTCAGTGTCTGTCCAGTCCTTTAGGGAAGTCATGGCAGATCCTTCACTGTAATCATAATGCTCCTAGATTCTTGATGGACCACCTTGTCTAATATTACAGTATTACCCATGGAGGAAAATCAGACAAGCATCCACTGAGTTCCTTTTCATAGCGTCTCAGAAACAACCTGAATCCAAGACTGTGGGGATCCTGGCACACATAATTATTTCTCTTGGAGCTCGTAAATTCATGCTTGTGAGGAACACAGATCTTACCTGCTTTAGCAATGGGCAACATCCAAGGCCTTCTAGGAATAACATAGTGCTTCTGTCAAGGAATAACATTGGTCATCTTTGATGTTGCATATCAGCAGCTGAAGGGGAAATAACAAAGCTGGAAGCTGACAGGAGCTAGGACTGACTGATATTGCTGTGAACAGGCTTTGTGGAGGCAAGATTTTCAAGCTCCAAGTGCCCTGATGTTTCCTCTGAATAATACCAGCAACCATAATACCAGAAACCCCCTTCTATAGCTGGCAAGTGAGTGACAAGGGGACAATTTTGCCTCAAGGGTGCCTGGAGGGAATGCAGATGCAGCCTCACGTAGCCAGAAGACATGGTGGAATCAACTTAAAAGAGAGATAGACAACAGTAACCGCCCAGCTGAAGTGGCCTTAGTGGCCTTTATCCCAGTGTGATGCTCTTTGCCATAGGCACCACACCTTGTCAGGCTGATGCATTGTGGTTAAGCACATATAAACTTGCCAGTGCCACCAGGGATTATGAACTTCACCTATACCCTGGCCACAGAACCCTAAGTGATTCTTTCATTTAATAAATGACATGTTATTTACCATTGTTTCTGAGGTTTCTTTCCCTTATATAAAACATTCAATGAGTTCATTAAAATGACATTATAAAATATATTTCACAATCTGTGGGGTTTTACAACAGCCATATTATACTCCTTGGATTTCCAAGGGACTCTGTTAAGTTAGCTTTCACTCTCTCTGACATAACATGTTGTTTCTCTTTTAAAAAAAGAAAAAATATATAGAATAGACAAAGATTGTAACTTAAGCCATTCCCGCATTTCTCATTTTCCATGATTTAATGCTTTTCCCTTAAATCAATTTGAAGAGAAGATTCTTCATGCAGATATACACGAATCTTCCAGTTTGAGAAATATGACTGCAATCACTCCACAGCAATTTTCCTTCTCTTGCTTTCTTTTTTCCTTCTTTGTCCCTCTATAAAAGCTAAAAGTACAACATATCAAAATAAATGAGCCAGTTTTATTCAAGCCTTTCCTGAATAAGGACAATACACAGCACACAAATCACTTCTCATTTCAGATTTCCTATTTAGAATGGAAAAATTCTATTCAAAAATTCTATTCATGCTCCGTCTGATGTCACATAGAAACCTTTGAGAATATATAAGCACTGGACAGGGGTAAGATTTTGGCAGAGTATTGCAGTTCTGCCTGGGGAAGGGCCCTTAGTGAATGCCTGGCACACCCCAAAATGGTTCTTACAGGCCACCGTTTTGCCACTGTATTTGGGAATGACTTCATTCCTGTATAAGGCATTACTTTACTCCCAGGTCTGCTGATGAATTTACCTCCAAATTTGAACATCTAAATAGACAAATAACTAGATGTAATCACCTAGTGATTTTCACACTTGAGACCCCAGCTCTATGCAAATGACACATCAGTGTTTCTAAAGATATTAAGTCTTCCAGGGACTAGCTCATTCCTCTCAGGGTGTGTGTAAACATTTGATTTGTATTATCTTATGTAATACATCACCTCAGGGACACTACTCTGACATATTCTGTTTCTCAAACAGGAGTAGCCAAGGTGGGAAAAGAGAGTACGGAAAGAGGGCATGCTGCAGAGCTGATGTCAAGGTCAGCCGAGGTGAACAGGCCAACATAAATTCCTCCTGAGGAAACACTGTTATTTCCCACCCTCTCCAGCACTTCGGAGTACGTTTGCATACCTAGGCATCACGGAATAAAAGATTTGCCCTTAAGGACATACAGGGAACTGCCATTCATACCTTTTACTGTCCTCATCATTGAGGTGATGCATTTTCCACAACAGCATTTTTAAATTAGCAAGAAATGAAGTGCTGCTGCAGATTTAGAGGTCACTCATGCGGTTACAAACCCCCACCCTGCCTTATTAGCTGGATGTCCTTGCACTGCTCTGGCATGGACCTGTTCCTGCACTGTAAGCCTCAGTAAAATCACATATCTGAATAACAATTCTGCTTCACAGCAGTGTTAACGACTCTAGGCTCCCTTACTGAAGTCAGAGAGCACACAGTACAGCTGGGCAACATTTTGTAAAGAGAGAATTCACTGCAAAGTACACTCTTAGGGCTATATAACTTTTTGGAGAATTTTTGTGAAGTGCAGTTTGAAATTACTTTATGATTTTGGCTGAAATTATCATTGTACTATTTTGCTCATTTTGTAAAGAACACATTCCAGATGTTGAGTTTGAGATAAAAATTTTGCTTTTAAAATAACTCTGAATGGAGGAAGACGTACCAGGAAAATAGTGTTGAATACTCAGAAAAATGAAATAGTACAGTTTATGATGACAAAAATGCATGTCACCCAGAAAATAATTATTTTTTCAATATTTCTGTTTTTCCCACCAGAACAAAATAACCCATTACTCCCAGAGGTGTTAAACTCAGCAGTTAAAAGAAGCTAAATGTCTGAGTATCACAATAAAAGTTCGGATTCTCATTTGAAAAAAAGAAATCTAATTAATTTTAACAACAGTGTGCATGTCTTTAGTGAAAATATTGCACTAAGAACTTCAACCTAGGCAATGAGTTTTATCTGGATACCAGTAAGCTGAACAATACCCCTATGTTTTGGGGGACCTGTAGATGGGCTTTTAATTTCTCACCACTTTATTATGGGTCTCATATTTTTTGTTGATTTTCTTTAAAGTCCCAGCTCCTAGATTCGTAGGATTAACTAAGAATCTAGTTTCGCCATGTTTAAATGTAATTTTTTCTTTTTGCACTGTTGGAGGAACTTGGAAATATGGCCCAAGAAAATCAAGGAAATAATTTAAGGATACATGCATATCCGAATTTGGAAGTTTCACCTGTGATTTCAAAAATACAACCAGGTGATCATTTTGGATGCAGTTATGAGTAGAAGTTTTCATAGAAGAAGCTGCTTCTGGAGGCCAATGCCCAGCATCTACGTTAGCAAGCAACACCTACTGAAAACAAGAGCTTCTAGTGGGTAACATGCACACACAGACCTTCAGCACCATACAAACGGCTGTTGCCCTGGTGCTGTCACTGTGTAGCAGCTGAGCTGCTGACCAGTGTCCAAGCATGTCAGAGGGTCATCACAACCAACAATTTCCCCTGGGTCTGTGGTGTCAGTGTAGCCTGAACTGGAGGGGCAGGGACCTAGACAGTTGTATGTGTGTCTATGACAGAATAACAAGCTTGGAAGAGAAATTGCTAACAAACTGTTTTATGCATCCCACTTAATAAAAATCTAAAGTTTGTGTCACAGAGGTTGTGGTTTTGTTCTTGTGGTTACCTCACACCTAAATGTCCAGAGACAAAAAATCCATTGCCTTCTGGACAGAGGGACGGACATGGGACAGGCCCATGGTGCTGTAATTCACTGTCCTGTCTCTGGTGGAAGGCAGAGACATTGAAAAGAAACAAAATTGTTCCCTCGTGAGGCCTGCACATAAGGACAATTTACATTTCCTTCAGCAAAAAACCTCATTCTGCTGTCCTCATTTAGCAAGTAGCTTTTTTGTTGGTGAAAGTTTTAACAGTAGGTAATTGAGAGGAATACTCTTACTGAAAAGGCTTTGCAACCTAAACCTTTCTTCCCTTAGATTACAGACCTTATGTATCTTGTCAATGAGATGATAGTTAATTAACCATTTTAATTATCCAATAACAATTTATAGATTGTAGTGCTAATTAAGTGACAAACCAAAAGTAAGCCATTTGATGCTAGAGCAAAGGGTCTTAATAAGACATATTCCTAGGAAACAGTTACTCAGCAATTCACTAGGATCTGCTGAATTC